>NC_053026.1:193279141-193553048 GCF_003073215.2 Triticum urartu | reverse complement strand
GGCCTACCGAAAGCCATAATATCATACCGAGATCCAATCTTCACAAGCAAATTCTGGCGGGAGCTATTTGCCTGCATTGGAACTGAGCTCAACATGAGCACTCCATACCACCCTCAAACGGATGGGCAATCTGAGCGGGTGAATCAATGCCTGGAAATCTACCTACGGTGTTTCATTCATGCGTGTCCCAGTCACTGGAACCAGTTTCTTGCTCTTGTAGAGTTCTGGTACAATTCCAGTCACCACTCGGCCTTAAACATGTCACCATTTCAAGCGTTGTATGGGCATGAGCCGTGACACTTGGGGATTGAAGCAGCGTCGGTGTGCAAGATCCCTGAGCTAAAGGAGTGGTTGGAGGAAAGGAAGACCATGCAACAAGTTCTCAAGCAACACTTGCACCGCGAGGCATATCATGAAAGTGCAGGCTGACAAGAAACAATCTGAGTGAGAATTTTCTGTGGGGGACGATGTATTCATCAAGTTGCAGCCGTACGTGCAGTCATCGGTGCATCACCGGGCCAACCACAAGCTGGCGTTCCGGTACTTTGGTCCGTTCAAGGTCATCAGTCGCATCAATCCTGTGGCTTACAAACTGGAACTACCAGAGGGATCGCGAGTGCACTCGGTCTTCCATGTGTATCAATTGCGTCGAGCATTGTCACCAGGAACATCAGCATCGACTACGTTGCCAAATCCGAAATCACTTGAATTGATTCCGGTGAAACTCCTGGACAAGCGTTGGCGGCAAACACCGTCGGGACGACGAGAGCAGTACTTGATACATTGGTCCGATTTTGAGCTCTTGGATGCATCGTGGGAGGACGCATTGGCTCTCAAGAACCGCTTTCCAGTGGTAGCAGCTTGGGGACAAGCATGCTCTCAAGGAGCAGGGGATGTCAGCGTCCCAGGTTCAGAGAGGAACATCAACAGCCTGAACATCGCAAAGACAGCCAGCATGGCTTCGGGAGAGAGTGCGACGACCAATTAGGGCCAAGACCGCGTCATCAGTCGTCCACCTAGGATCAAGCACCCGAACCGCAGGTTCATGGGCCCGGAGTGGGTGAATCCTTCTTAAGCCAAGTGGAGCAGGAGAGGAGGGCATCCAGTGGGATTAGGCAACCGGCACGACACGGCTCCCTTTTCCGCTTTATCTTTTCTTCTTCCCAAACTTGTAGTCTGTAAGGCTACCTGAGAGGAATTGAATATAGATCGAAATCAGCTACGTAACAGGATCTAGTTTTGAAGATCTCGACACGAGGAATCCGATGGTGAAAACGGTTCGAGATTTTGACGCACGGTTTAAGAGATAAAACGTTTTGAATAAACAGATCTATGAAAAAAGGGAAAACTCACAGGTTGCGACAAGTGGCGTGCTGCATGTGCGCCACTTGTCACGACCTGGGAAAGTGGAGTGTTCTTTGCAACGAGTACTCCTTAATTAGTGATTTCGGACATAAATTGTGCCCGCTCTGAGACCTCCTCGTTGGCGCTCTATGCGCCCGATCCCCGTTGCTGGCGCCTACGTGCACGAGCAATGGGGCCGGCCCATTAAAAAAGCACATCACCGATCCCTTGATTCGCAACACTCGCTACGAAAAGAAAAGGACCGCTCTTGATCGCGCACAGGTACGTTCGCTCTCTTTCTCAACAAAAAAAGGTACGTTCGCTCTCGACCGAACTCCCTCAAAAACGATATATATTTTTTAAAATCCCTAAAAAGTATATCACTTCTGAAGAAAAATCACAAAAATAAAAAAAATCTCTGATTTTGAAAGAAAAGATCATCGATCTGAAAAGAGTTAATCAATTTTGAAAAAAAGCTCATCGATTTTGAGAAAGTTCACCGAATTTGACAAAAAGTTCATCGAGTTTGACAAAAAGTTCATCAAGTTTAAAAGAAGTTCATCGAGTTTAAAAAAGTTCATCAACTTCGGAAAAAGAGTTCATCAAATTGAAAAAAAGTTCATCAATTTTTTTAAATAGTTCACCAAACTTGGAAAAAATTCATCAAATTTGAAAAAAAAATCACCAATTTTGCGAAAAATTGGTTGCCTTTGGAAAAGTTCACCATTTCAAGAAAAAGAAAAGGATAGAAAAAAGGGAAAGAAAAAGGAAAGGAAACAGGGAAAACAACTGCCTTTTTCGAGTTTATAAAGAACAGAAAAAGAACAATAACAACAAATGTAGTCATCTGGTCTAACTGGTTCGTGCGGTCGCTACATAACGAACGAGCGGGGTTCGAGTCGCGATGGAAGCTCCATTTTGGGGGGGGGGGGTTAAGAAACAGAAAAGTACGATGGGCCGGCCCACTATAAAACCAAGTGTACAGAGGGGTGGTGCGCCCTGTACCAAATGGCCCTATATCTCGACATTTCCTATTTGGCGCTGCAGGCGTCCGTTACAGTGCAATTTTGTAAACGGGCGTGTGCAGCAGTCCAAACTGGGCCGGCCCATCCTAACATTTTCCTTCTTGTTTTCGGAAGCTCAAAAATATTTCTGGGAGGGGGGGTTCAAACTCGCAACCTTTCGTTGCAGCCTTTCAGCTCTAGCCACCAGGCTATCCACACGCGAGTGTAAAGATAGATCATTTTCCCTTGTTTATTTCGGCTTGGTTTATTCTTTTTTTCTTTCTCATCTTTTTTATTTTCCTTATTACATGTTTTTTTAAATTTGTTAACTTTTTTGTTAAGTTTGTGAACTTTTTCTGAAAATCGATGAAATTTATTATAAATCGTTGAACTTCTTTTCAAATTCGATGAACGTTTTTGAAATTTGATATATTTTTCCAATTCAGTGAACTCTTTTTGAAATTCGATGAACATTTTTTCCTAACTCTATGAACTTTTATCAAATTTGATATATTTTAAAGAAAATCGATGAACTTTTTAAAAATTTGATGAACTTTTTTTGAAATTGGATGAACAATTTTTTAAAATTCTACGATTTTTTTTAAAGTTTGATGAACTTTTTTCAGTTCGATGAACTTTTTTTCAAATTCGAAGAACTTTTTTGGTATTCACGAACTTTTCCCATTTTTGTGAACTTTTCCTTTCAATTCATGGATTATATGAATGCCTTTCCAAATTTATGTTTTCTTTATTCAAAGAATTTATAGGGGGTATAAAGTACTAGTATATGTTTAATGTTTTGTACTGTATGAATGATTAAAGAGATCGGTTTTCCCCAAATAATCAGTTCACCGAGGTTGGTCCAGTGGTTAACCCTTGTGGGCATTTACATCGGCGTGACGAGTTCGGCTCCCTCTTCTCCTGAATAAACGTGTTAGTTTTCCTTAGCTTTTTGTTCTCAGCAGCTTGCTGGGCCGGCCCAGTTAGCGTCCATGCGGGCGCCAGGGGCACGAACCGGCGCTTACAGCGCTGTATAGGAGCTCCCCTATATCTCGCACTAAGCGAGACATGAGCGAACCCTCGCTGAAGGGAACCGCCAGTAGGGCCGGCCCACGCGCACGGGAAACACCAACTTGAATTTTGTTTTTCTTCCACGTTTTTTTTTTCCTTTTTGCATTGTCTTTTTACTTTTGTTTAAACTTAAAAATTTCTATATATATTACAAAAAACACTTCATAAAAATTTGAAGAATGTTGACAACTATTTCAAACATGCTGAACAAGTATTTGAGAAATATTGAAGAAGTATTTGAAAAAATGTTGATCATGTATATAAAAATATTGACCACATATTTGAAAAAAATATTGAATAAGTATTTGAAAAAAATGAACTAGCATTCGAAAAAAATGTTGAACACGTATTTGAAAAATATTGATCGTTTATATAAAAATGTTCAACAAGTATTTTTAAAAATATTGATCATGTATATAAGAATGTAGAATGAAAAAGAAAAGGAAACAAAGAAAAGCAAAAAATGAAACCCAGAAAAGAATAAATAAACCGAAAGAAAAATATTGACCATGTATTCAAAAAATGTTAATATTGTATTCGAAAAATGTCAATCAAGCATTTGCAAAGTGTTGAAAAATATGTATAGAACAAATGTTGACCAAATATTGGATAAATGTTAAATTTTATTGAAAATGTGCTACATTTGTATTAGAAAAATATTGTTGACATATACAAAAACTGTAGAATCAAAACCAAAAGGAAACAAAATAAACCAAAGAAAAAAATGAGGAAAAGGAGAAAAAGGAGAAAAAAGAAAAGAAACAAAAGAAAATGTGAAGAAAACTGAATAAAACATAAAAACAGTGGAGAAAATCGGCTCTTCTACATTAAGTAGGTCGCGCCTTACAGTACATCACGAACTCAACACTGAGAGGAGTGGCTAGCTTCGCTATCTCCTCTCGAGGAGACTTGGATTCGATCCGGGGTTGCGCTTCATTTTCCCACATTTGTTGTGCTATTTTTACTAGCTACGCGAGTGTGAATGGGCCTGCCTAGTATGACGCGATGGAGGAAAAACCTTCAGCGAGAGCAAACTACCGTCTTGCTTAAAGGAAGAAATAGTCGTCGCGCAGGGATAGACGCCATTTCTTGTGCTATTTTTACCAACTACACGCGGGCGAATGGGCCGGCCCAATACGACGTGATGGAGGAAAAACCTTAAGCAAGAGCAAGCTACAGTCTTGCTCAAAGCAAGAAATAGTCGCCGCGCCGAGACAAAGGGAACCCTCACTAAATGGTAGCGCGAGTTGGGCTGGCCTAGGCACGCGGGAACAACATGCTCGTTTGTTTGTTTTTATTTTCACTTTTTTTTGCTTTTTTGTACATTCGTTTATACTTCCAAATATTCTAAATAAATATATTACAAAAAATGACTCTACATAAAACATTTGAAGATTGTTGACCAAGCATTTGAAAAATATTAAATATGTACAGAGAAAATGTTTGCCATGTATACGAAAAATGTATTAAAAAATGTGTATGAAACAATTTCATCGTTTATTAAAAAATGTTAATCAAGCATTTGAAAAAAAATTAACAAGTATTTGAAAAATGTTAATCACGCATTCAGAGAATGTTAAGTATGTATAGAATGCATGTTGACCATGTATTAAAAAATGATGAAACTTTTTTGATCATGCACATAAAGATATTAATCAAGCATTTGAGAAAATATTGAACAAGTGCTTGAAAAATGTTAATCAAGCATTTGAAAATAGTGAAATGTGTATAGAAACAATGTTGACCATGTATTAAAAAATGATGAAAATGTGATTATGTATATAAAATTATTAATCAAGCATTTGAAAAGAATATTGAACAAGTATTTGAAAAATGCTAAATGTGTATAGAGAAAATGTTGATCATGTTTCAAAAAAATAAAATTGTTTTTGAAAAACTGTTAAATGCGTATAGAAAAAACGTTGACCATGCATTAAAAAATGTTATACTTGTATTTCGCAAATGTTAACTATGTATAGAAAGAACGTTGACCATGCATTCAAAAATTCTTAAACTTGTATTTAATAGATATTAATCAAGCATTTGAAAATATGTTAAATGTGTATGTAAAAAATGTTGACCATGTATTCAAAAAATGTCTGTCAGTTATACGAAAAATGTGAATTACAATATTTTTTATTAAAATAATATATTTGATATATCCCAGAAAAGTGTATAAAAAAAGTAGTGAAGCCCGAGAGAAAAGAAGAAAAATCCATGAAAAATCAGAAAGAGACAACCAAAACCGAAGTAAAACAAAGAAGAAGAAAGAAAGAAAGAAAGAAGACTAATTAGAACCAGGAAAGTAATAAAGGAAATTGAAGAAAAAAGAAAGAAAAAATAAACAGCGAAAATGGGTTAAGAAATGAACAAAAAAACCAATAAAAACCAGAGGAAATCAAAAACAAAAAGGCCGGAGAAAAAAATGGAAAACCGGCTCTTTTCCCTATAGGTAGGCCGCGCCCTAGTATTCAACACAAACCCAGCAATTACTAAATGAGTAGGTTCGCAGACTCGAGATTGAATGCTGGGATCTCACTTTTTTTCTTAAAGGTGCGCTAAAGCCGGCCAATTACTGTGGGCACATAGGCGAGAGATCCTTCTGTCTCGCTTATACAAGATATAGATCCAGCGTGAGCTAATCCCTACTTGGCGCCCGATGCGCTAGTTATAGAGTTATTCACAACTTTTTAAATAGGAGGGTCCATATAACGTTTTCTCTTTTGTCCATTTCTTTTTCTTTCCTTTTTATTTTATTTATTATTTTTTCTTTCCGTTTAAATTTGTTAGATACGGAAACTTTTTTTCAAATTCGAACACTTGCTTCAATTTTCTCAACATTCTTTTTTCAAATTCTTGACTTTTTTTCAAAACAGAAGAACTTTTTTCAAATTCATGAAAAAATATGCAAAAAAATCGTTGAACTTTCTCAAGGTCGTGTTTTTTTTCAAATACATGTTTTTTGTTCAAAATCCATGGACGTTTTTCAAAATTGATGATTTTTTCCAATCCACTAACTTTTTTTGAATACATGATTTTTTTAAATCGTTGAAATTTTTAAGAACCATGAACAATTTTCAAATTCATGAACTTTTTGAATTTAAAAAATATCTAAATCCTTGAAATTTTATTTTACTCTTGAACTTTTTTCGAATTCATAAACTTTTTCTAATTTTTTTGATTTTTTCTTCAAAATCAACGGTTAACCAATCAACTGATCAACCGTTGACTAGTCAAAAGCGAACTAACTTGAGAGCTTGCGCCCTGGCGAGTGACCACGTCACGTGTGGATGGACCGGCGTCGTGGTATTCTCACGGCAGATGCCATGAGATGGCTAAAAGTGTGGGGCTACGTGAGGATGCCGATGGGTTCCGGGGGCAAGGTTGGCACGCGCAAGTGCGGGACATGAGACGTACCCAGGTTCGGGGCCCTTCGTGGGAGGTAACACTCTTAGTCCTGCCGAAATGGGATGATATGCAAAAGGGTTACAATGGTGCTCCTGGAGCTGTATGGTGGATGAGGAACAAGGAGCTAACTCTCTATCTTGCCTCTCATGCGTGTGAGTGGGTGTGCATGTGCTAAGGATCAGTTCTTGTGCATGGAGGGCTCCTGGGGGGGTCTTATAGGCCGACCCCCTAGGAATACAATGGTAAAGATACATGGGCGTGGGGCCATGGTGTCATCATCCTGGAGCTAGTGGTGGGGTCCGCTAGGTCGTCGGGTCCGCCGGGTGCGGGTCCCGCCGGCTGCATGGCATTGTGGCCCATCTTGTTTGGCGTCACGGAGTGGTTGGCACTTTTCGGCTACAGTGTCGCATCGCCCGGTCGCCGTCCGCCCTGGTCAGTGGTATGAGGGACGTTGTAGCCACGCTCGCTTCGGTCAGCGTGGGAGGGGAGAGCACTGTTGCCACGCATGCCCCGTCATGGGGAGTTGTCTTTTCATACGTCCAAATGGGAGGACCGCTGACCCACGGCCAGCCGGCCGGGCCGGGAAGCCACGCCCATCCGGCCCGCACTAGGAAGCCCACCTGCAGGCCGGCTTGATTGAGGGGCGCCAAGCACCCCGATGTTTTGAAAGAGGATCCGGGTTTCGTTGCCAACCCGGGGGTCGTCCCCCCGATAGTAGTCCCCGAAGCTATGAAGGCCTGCCAGCCCTGGGCTGGAGGGTCTTTGTAGCTTATCCCCCTGAGAGGGTAGTTGGTGACGAAGTATGCAAGCATGGCCGGGTGGCATCATTCATCCGGGCACCGGCTTGAAACCATAGATGCCGGCAACACACACTACATGCCGGCTTCCAGAAGCCGGATCGCAGCGCTTAGCCGGAAAGAGGGAGCAGATGCGTCGGTCGGCCACGCCCCGACCCGCACGGCGATTCGCGCCTGTCGTAGCCTCTTCTTTCGTCGCAGGAGGGCAAGTTCGTGGTCTTCTTCACGCACTTTGCGCACTGGTTCGGCCTCCCCGCGAGCCTCTTCTTTCCTCGCTTCCAAGATTTCTTCGGGCTGCAGCAGCAACATCTTGGGGCCAACGCCGTGCTGTAGATCGCGGCATTTGCCACACTTTGCGAGGGCTTCCTCGACCTGCTACCGTACACCGAACTGTGGTGCAAGCTCTTCTACCTCAAGCAGCAGGGGTCAATGATCGATGTCATGTCCGACTGAGGGGCGATAGTGGTTGCGGGCCGGCCGAACGGGCCGCTTCCCAAACTGCCACTCGAGGATTTGGTCAAGAAGTGACAGAAATCCTTCTTCTACGTGAGGAATGTCAACTCGGCAGTGGACTACATCAATCTTCCTTCGTCTGTCAAAGCACCGCCGATCGACAAGCGGAATTGGAGCTACAACCCCATGAACCCGACGCCGGAGATCGTGAACATCTGTAGTCGGATTCAGGAGATGATGGCTTGTGAGGGGTTCATGTCGGCAGATCTCATCGCGAACTTCATTGCCTGTTGGGTGCTGTCGTTGCACTGTCGGGCGCACAGAATTTGTGAACCAAGGAGTTGTAGTCGGCAGTGATCGTCCAGTGGGTCAACAACAGCACCAACGCCAAGCTGAGCGAGACGGCGTGGCGCTTCGGGAAGGTGCCTTACGACCGGCAGAACCTTGCATGATACGTCTCTAAGATATCTATAATTTTTTTGTTCCATGCTATTATATTATCTGTTTGGGATGTTTTATATGCATTAATATGCTATTTAATATTATTTTTGGGACTAACCTATTAACCTAGAGCCCAGCGCCAGTGGTCTAGGAGGCCACAAGCCACCTAGGCGCGCCCCAGGGGGAGCCCTGAGGGCTTGTGGGCCCCTCGGGTGTCCTCCAACCCTAACCTTTGCTCCATAAATACCCAAATATTCCCAAACCATCAGAAGCACCCACCAAAATAGTTTTATGCCGCCGCAAGCCCCTGTTCCTGTGAGATCCCATCTGGGGGCCTCTTCCGGCACCTCTTCTTGCACCCTGCCGGAGGGGGATTCGATCACGGAGGGCGTCTACATCAACCTTGCCGCCCTTCTGATGAAGCGTGAGTAGTTTACCACAGACCTACGGGTCCATAGCTAGTAGCTAGATGGTTTTTTCTCTCTCTCTATGATCTTCAATACCATGTTCTCCTCGATGTTCTTGGAGTTCTATTCTATGTAATATTCTTTTATGGTGTGTTTGTCGAGATTCGATGAATTGTGGATTTATGATCAGATTATCTATGAATATTATTTGAGTCTTTTCTAAACTCTTTTATGCATGATCAAATATCTTTGTATTTCTCTTCGAATTATGGTTTGGTTTGGCCAACTAGATTGGTTTTTCTTGCAATGGGAGAGGTGCTTAGTTTTGGGTTCAATCTTGCGGTGTGCTCACCCGGTGACATAGTAGGGGTAGCGGGGAACGTATTGTATTGTGACCATCAACGGTAAACGGATGGGGTTTTCATTGCTTGATTTTATCCCTCTGCATCATGTCATCTTACTTAATGCGTTACTCCGTTCTTATGAACTTAATACTCTAGATGCATGCTGGATAGCGGTCGACGTGTGGAGTAATGGTAGTAGATGACGAATCGTTTCGATCTACTTGACACAGACGTGATGCCTATATTCATGATCATTGCCTTGGATATCATCATAACTTTGCAATTTTCTATCAATTGCTCGACAGTAATTTGTTTACCCACCGTATGTTTTCTTTCAAGGGAGAAGCCTCTAGTGAAACCTATGGCTCCCGGGTCTATTTTCCATCATATATTTTCGGATCTATAAACCAAAAAACCCAAAAAATACTTTGCTACAATTTATTTAGATTTATTTTAGTTAGCCTTTTTATTTATCTTTTATACCTATATCTATTAGATCTCACTCTTGTTCGAGACCGTGAAGGAATTGACAACCCCTTTTCACGTTGAGTGCAAGTGTTTGTTAGTTTGTGCAGGTGCATAGATTGGAGACTTGCTTGTGCCTCCTACTGGATTGTTACCTTGGTTCTTAACTAAGGGAAATATTTATCTCTACTTTGCTACATCATCCTTTCCTCTTCAAGGAAAAAATCAACGCAAGCTCAAGAAGTAGCAGGAAGAATTTCAGGTGCCATTGTCGGGGAGGTTCTGCATCAAGCCTACCAAATACCCATCATAAACTCTCACCTCTTACATTACATTATTTGCCATTTGTCTCTTGTTTTCCTCTCCCTCAGTTCTAAAATGTTTTCAGAAAAATACATTTTTTTGCCTTTTATTTTCCCTTCTTTCGTTCGCTTTTTCGTTTGCCGTTCGTTGAGTTGTGCGATATGCAAAAGAAGAAAGATGTGGATAATGATATTTTTAAATTGAAGCTATTTCCGTTCTCACTATGAGATCATGCTAAAACTTGATTTTCATCTTTGCCTAAAAATAGTATTGATTCATCGAGCAAGTGTAAAGATGCTTTTATTTCCAAGTACTTTCCTCCCGCTAAGATCATCTCCCTTAGGAACGATATAATGAATTTTAAGCAACTTGATCATGAACATGTTGCACAATCTTGGGAGAGGATGAAATTGATGATAAGAAATTGCCCTACTCATGGTTTAAGTTTATGGATGATCATACAATTTTTTTATGCCAGATTGAATTTTGCATCTAGCAGTCTTTTAGATTCCGCCGCGGGAGGTACTTTTATGGAAATCACATTAGGAGAAGCTACTAAACTCCTAGATAATATTATGGTTAATTACTCTTAATGGCATACCGAAAGATCTTCTACTAGTAAAAAAGTGCATGCGATTGAAGAAATTGACACTTTGAGTGGAAAGATAGACGAACTTATGAAATTGATTGCTAGTAAGAGTGCTCCTATCGATCCTAATGATATTCCTTTTTCCACTTTGATTGAGAATAATAATGAATCTATGGATGTGAATTTTGTTGGTAGGAACAATTTTGGTAATAACGCATATAGAGGAAATTTCAACCCTAGGTCGTTCCCTAGTAATTCCTCTAATAATTATGGTAATTCCTACAACAATTCTTATGGAAATTATAATAAAATACCCTCTGATCTTGAGAATAATATTAAAGGTTTCATTAGTTCTCAAAAGAATTTCGATGCTATGGTTGAAGAAAAATTGCTTAAGATTGATGATTTGGCTAGGAAAGTTGATAGAATTTCTCTTGAGATTGATTCTTTAAAGATTAGATCTATTCCACCCAAGAATGATATTAATGAATCTCTAAAGGCTATTAAAATTTCTATTAAATAAAGAACTGCTAGGATGCGTGCTAAGCGTGATTGGTTTGTGAAAATGCGTTCTTCTATTTCTTGTGAAAATAATGATGAAGATATTAAAGTGATTCACATGACCCCTATTTAATATTTGTTTTATAATATAAATATTCATAAATATGGGACTGGAGATGAGTCAACTTTAGCTAGAAGGCATCCTGATAATTTGGAGTTTAAAGATCTTGATGGAAAAATTGATAAAAATGGGATTGAAGAGGTCAAAACCTTCAGTAGCGATGAACCCACTATTTTGGATTTTAAGGACTTTAATTATGATAATTGTTCTTTGATAGATTGTATTTCCTTGTTGCAATCCATGTTGAATTCATCGCATGCTTATAATCAAAATAGAGCTTTTACTAAACATATCGTTGATTCTATGATGAAATCTTTTGAAGAAAAACTTGAGTTGGAAGTTTCTATCCCTAGAAATCTTTATGATGAGTGGGAACCTACAATTAAGATTAAAATAAAAGATCATGAGCGCAATGCTTTGTGTGATTTGAGTTCTAGTGTTTCCACAATTCTGAATACTTTATGTGATGTGCTAGGTTTCCATAAACTTGATGACTGTCCTTTGAATTTGCACCTAGCGGATTCCACTATTAAGAAACCTATGGGAAGGATTAATGATGTTCTTGATTTTGCAAATAGTAATTATGTGCCCATGCTTGATATAGATTGCAATCCTACAAGTCCTATTATTCTTGGTAGACCTTTGATTAGAACTATTGGTGCAATTATTGATATGAAAGAAAGAAACATTAGATTTCAATTTCCGTTAAGGAAGGGCATGGAACACTTTCCAAGAAAGAAAATTAAGTTGCCATATGAATCTATTATGAGGGCCACTTATGGATTTAATACAAAGATGACAATACCTAGATCTATGTTTATGTCTAGCTAGGGGCGTTAAACAATAGCGCTTGTTGGGAGGCAACTCAATTTTATGTTGTTTTTGTTTCTGTTTTTAAATAAATACACATTATTACTTCTTTAGTAATTGTGTTTTGGTGTTTTAATTCGTGTTTGATCCAAGCAAGACGTTTGGGATGGTCTATGGTGATAGCTGATTTGATCTTGCTGAAAAACAGAAACTTTCACGCTCATTGCCAGAATTTTCAAAAATCATAGAAACATTCTTTTGATCTAAATTTTTTTTACACAATATTGATATAAAAATTTCCTAGTTTTTCCTAATTTTTCATATTTTTTGGAAGTATACAAAGTTTTCATATTGCTATAGGGTGTTCTGTTTTTGACATATTCTATTTTCTATGTGTTGTTTGCTTATTTTGATGAACCTATGGGTAGTATCAGGGGGTATGAACCATGGATAAGTTGGAATATAGATATAACACCAATATAAATTTAGAATGAGTTCACAACAGTACCTAAAGTGGTGATTTATTTTATTATACTAACGGATCTCATGAGTTTTCTGTTGAGTTTTGTGTTGTGAAGTTTTCAAGTTTTGGGTAAAGATTTGATGGACTATGGAATAACGAGTGGCAAGAGCCTAAGCTTGGGGATGCCCAAGGCACCCCAAGGTAATATTCAAGGAAAACCAATCATATAAGCTTGGGGATGCCCCAGATGGCATCCCCTCTTTCATCTCCGTTCCATCGGTAAATTTACTTGAGGCTATATTTTTATTCACCACATGATATGTGTTTTGCTTGGAACGTCTTGTATGATTTGAGTCTTTGCTTTTTATTTTTCCACAATCATCCTTTCTGTACACACCTTTTGAGAGGGACACACATTAATTGTGAATTTATTAGAATACTCTATGTGCTTCACTTATATCTTTTGAGCTAGCCAGTTTTCTCTAGTGCTTCACTTATATCTTTTTAGAGCAAGGTGGTGGTTTTATTTTATAGAAATTGTTGAACTCTCATGATTCACTTATATTATTTTGAGAGTCTTTAAACAGCATGGTAATTTTCTTAGGTTATGAATTTAGTCCTAATATGATGGGCATCCAAGAGGAATATAATAAAAACTTTCATATAAAGAGCATTGAATACCATGAGAAGTTTGATTCCTTATGATTGTTTTCAGATATAAAGATGGTGATATTAGAGTCATGATAGTGAGTAATTGTGGATTGGTAGAAATACTTGTGTTAAAGTTTGTGATTCCCATAGCATGCACGTATGGTGAACCGTTATGTGATGAAGTCGGAGCATGATTTATTTATTGATTGTCTTCCTTATGAGTGGCGGTCGGGGATGAGCGATGGTCTTTTCCTACCAATCTATCCCCCTAGGAGCATGCACGTAGTACTTTGTTTCGATAACTAATAGATTTTTGCAATAAGTATGTGAGTTCTTTATGACTAATGTTGAGTCCATGGATTATACGCACTCTCACCGTTCCACCATTGCTAGCCTCTCTAGTACCGCGCAACTTTCGCTGGTACCATAAACCCACCATATACCTTCCTCAAAACAGCCACCATACCTACCTATTATGGCATTTCCATAGCCATTCCAAGATATATTGTCATGCAACTTTCCACCGTTCCGTTATTATGACACGCTCCATCATTGTCATATTGCTTTGCATGATCATGTAGTTGACATCGTATTTATGGCAAAGCCACCATTCATAATTATTTCATACATGTCACTCATGAGTCATTGCACATCCCGGTACACCGCCGGGGGCATTCATATAGAGTCATATTTTGTTCTAAGTATTGAGTTGTAATTCTTGAGTTGTAAATAAATAAAGTGTGATGATCATCATTATTAGAGCATTGTCCCAAGTGAATAAAGGATGATGGTGACTATGATTCCCCCACAAGTCGGGATGAGACTCCAGACGAAAAAAATAAAGGCCATAAAAAAGGGAGAAGGCCCAAAAAAAGAAAAAAAAATGAGAGAAAAAGAGAGAAGGGGAAATGCTACTATTTTTTACCACACTTGTGCTTCAAAGTAGCACCATGATCTTCATGATAGAGAGTTTCCTATTTTGTCACTTTCATATACTAGTGGGAATTTTTCATTATAGAAATTGTCTTGTATATTCCAATGATGGGCTTCCTCAAATTGCCCTAGGTCTTCGTGAGCAAGCGAGTTGGATGCACACCCACTAAGTTTCTTTTTGAGCTTTCATACACTTGTAGCTCTAGTGCATCCGTTGCATGGCAATCCCTACTCACTCACATTGATATTTCTTGATGGGCATCTCCATAGCCCGTTAATACGCCTAGTTGATGTGAGAATTTGTCCTTCTTTTTGTCTTCTCCACAACCACCATATTCTATTCCACCTATATGTTATATCCATGGCTCATGCTCATGTATTGTGTGAAAGTTGAAAAAGTTTGAGAACACTAAAAGTATGAAACAATTGCTTGGCTTGTCATCGGGGTTGTGCATGATGAAATACTTTGTGTGATGAAGATGGAGCATAGATAGACTACATGATTTTGTAGGGTTAACTTTCTTTGGCCATGTTATTTTGAGAAGACATGATTGCTTTATTAGTATGCTTGAAGTATTATTGTTTTTATGTCAATATTAAACTTTTGTTTTGAATCTTATGGATCTGAATTCATGCCACAATAGAGAAAATTACATGGATAAATATGTTAGGTAGCATTCCACATGAAAAAAAATATTTATCATTTACCTACTCGAGGACGAGCATGAATTAAGCTTGGGGATGCTTGATACGTCTCCAACGTATCTATAATTTTTTATTGTTCCATGCTATTATATTATCTGCTTTGGATGTTTTATATGCATTAATATGCTATTTTATATTATTTTGGGGACTGGCCTATTAATCTAGAGCCCAGTGCCAGTTTCTATTTTTTCCTTGTTTTTGAGTTTTGCAGAAAAGGTATATCAAACAGAGTCCAAACAGAATAAAACTTTCGCGATGATTTTTCTTGGACCAGAAGACATCCACAGAACTTGGAGAGGGGGTCAGAAGATGGCGGAGGAGGCCACAAGCCACCTAGGCGCCCCCCAGGGGGCACCCTGAGGGCTTGTGGGCCCCTCGAGTGTCCTCCAACCCTAATATTTGCTCCACAAATACCCAAATATTCCAAAACCATCAGAAGCATCCACCAAAATACTTTTTCGCCGCCGCAAGCCTCTGTTCCCATGAGATCCCATCTTGGGGCCTCTACCGGCACCCTGCCGGAGGGGGATTCAATCACGGAGGGCATCTACATCAACCTTGTTGCCCTCCCAGTGAAGCATGATTAGTTTACCACAGACCTACGGGTCCATAGCTAGTAGCTAGATGGCTTCTTCTCTCTCTATGATCTTCAATACCATGTTCTCCTTGATGTTCTTGGAGATCTATCTGATGTAATCTTCTTTTGCGGTGTGTTTGTCGAGATCTGATGAATTGTGGATTGATGATCAGATTATCTATGAATATTATTTGAATCTCCTCTGAATTCTTATATGCATGATGTGATATCTTTGTATTTCTCTTCAAATTATCGGTTTGGTTTGGCCAACTAAATTGGTTTTTCTTGCATTGGGAGAGGTGCTTAGTTTTGGGTTCAATCTTGTGGTGTCCTCACCCAGTGACATAGTAGGGGTACCGAGGCACATATTGTATTGTTGCCATTAAGGGTAAAAAGATGGGTTTTTCATCATATTGCTTGAGTTTATCCCTCTACATCATGTCATCTTACTTAAGGTGTTACTCTGTTCTTATGAACTTAATACTCTAGATGCATCCAGGATAGCGGTCGATGCATGGAGTAATAGTAGTAGATGCAGAATCGCTTCGGTCTACTTGACATGGACGTGATGCCTATATTCATGATCATTTCCTTGGATATCGTCATAACTTTGCGCTTTTCTATCAATTCCTCGACAATAACTTGTTTACCCACCATATGTTTTCTTTCAAGAGAGAACCTCTAGTGAAACCTATGGCCCCGGGGTCTATTTCCCACCATATATTTTCAGATCTATAAACCAAAAAACCCCAAAAATACTTTGCTGCAATCTATTTAGATTTATTTTAGTTTGCCTTTTTATTTATCTTTTATACCTATCTCTATTAGATCTCACTCTTGTTCGAGACCATGAAGGGATTGACCACCCCTTTTTCGCGTTGAGTGCAAGTGCTTGTTAGTTTGTGCAGGTGCATAGATTGGAGAATTGCTTGTTCTTCCGACTGGATTGATACCCTAGTTCTTAACTGAGGGAAATACTTATCTCTACTTTGTTGCATCACCCTTTCCTCTTCAAGGGAAAAATCAACGCAAGCTCAAGAAGTAACACTACGCCGGCAGTGAGTCCTTGGTCCCTGTTCTTTACTACTTCGACCATATTCCTACGCCCTCACGCGTCACACCAGCTGCAGCTATTCCCAAGCAAACAGACCCACGACGGGCTGAATCCCCTGATCTTGCTGGCAAATCTGCCCGACTCGGAAAAGGAGGAGGCCGGTGGTGACGAGGAGGAGGGAGCGGTCGAGGCGCGCTTGGAAGACGCCGAGGCCGCGTCGGTAAGTCTCCACCCTCAGACTCCCTGCACGAGTGGATGGACGACGATGAGGAGGGCCTGACCGAGGCCCGCTGTGCAGTGCCTGTGCCTGAGGGTGGGGGGACGCCAGCGTGACCCCCGTAGGCGGCTGTAGAGGACGACCGACGCCGGGTCATCCCGCGATCCGGCAGCCAGCGGGAGGCCGCACGGGAAAGCGCTAGTCGAGCCGCGGCCGGCTGGGAAGCACCTGGCCACGATGCAGCCAACGCGTGAGAAGCACACCATGAGCAAGAGGCGCCGACTTCCCCCATCGGTGGGTCCTAGGTGAGTGATTCCCACGACCATCGTGTTAGTGCTCGCGCCCTTTCGTCGTGATTGTTGTCAACTTCCCTTCTTACGCCTCTCGCTGATCGAGCAGGTCCGCCCTCGAGCTGGCGGTGGCGGTCGCCGTGGCCGCGCCCGGGAACGAGCCTTGCTAGCAAGGGACCCGGAGCAGCATGGACGAGCAGTAGCAAGCCAACACGCCCTTGGCGAAGTTGGTGCCGTTGTCGGTGATGATGCTGTGGGGAACGTCGTAGCGAACCGCGGTGTCTTTGACGAACTTGACGACCGTGGGTCCGTCAAGCTTCTTGGTCGGTCTTGCCTCGATCCACTTGGTAAACTTGTCGACGGATACCAGCAGGTGCGTCATGCCACCTCAGGCGGTTTTGAAGGGTCCCACCATGTCAAGGCCCCGGACAGCAAAAGGCCAAGTGATGGGCATGGTCTGGAGGGCTGTGGCTGGCTGGTGGCTATGTTGCTGAACCAGCCGCTCGGCGTCCTCCAGGGCCGTGGGCCAGTTGAAATCATGACGGAAAGCTTTGGCCACAAGGGTCCTCGAGGTGGCGTGGTGCCCGCACTCGCCTTGGTGGATGTCGAGGAGGATATCGATCCCCTTGTCTGGCTCTACGCAGCACTGAAAAACACCTATTGTGCTACGCTTGATGAGCTCGTGGTTGATGATGCTATAGGCGGAAGCCCGACATTGCACTTGTCGGGCCTTGACTTCGTTGTCAGGGAGCTCACCACTTTCTAGGAAAGCGAGGATCGGTTGTGCCCAGGACGACGTCGTCACCACCGCAAAGACAACGACTTGAGCGGGAGCCAAGTTGGCAGCCCTCGAGCTAGATCCAGCAAACCCCGGGGCCGGGTCGGGACCGGCATCTCCTAGGGCTAGACTGGCAGTCCCCGAGCTGGAGCCGGCAGCCCCCGGAACGGAGCCGGCGGCCCCTGAGCTAGAGCCGACAGCCCCCGAGCCGGATGACAGGTCACTGGGACGAAGATGGATTATTACTTGGGAGATGGCTTGATGGACAGCTTCCGCAGGTTCTCGAGGGAGACACTGGGTGGGATGGATTGCCGGGTGGAGCCAAGCTTGGCCAGTGCGTCGTCTGCCTCATTATCTGCCCGGGGGACGTGGAGGAACTCACAGCCGTTGAACCTGCCAGTCAGCTGCTGGACCAGGAAGCGGTAGCTGTCCATGTTGGAGTCCCGGGTGCCCCACTCGCCGGAGGCCTGCTGCACCACCAGATCCGAGTCGCTGTAGCAAAGGATGCGCCAGATGTTGATCTCTTTGGGTAGCCAAAGGCCATGGAGGCTTCATACTCAGCGATGTTGTTGGAGGCGGCGAAGTGGATCTGCAGCACGTACCGTGTCCGCTCGCCCTTGGGGCAGGAGAGCACGATGCTGCCCCCCCAGGCCCATGCGCATCTTCGAGCTGTTGAAGTGCATACGCCAATGCGTCGAGTCCGGGGTCGACGGCAAGTACCGGGTCTCTGTCAAATCGATGAGAAAATTGGCCAACGCCTGGGACTTGATGGTGGTGCGGGGCTCATAGAGGATCGTGTGCCTGGTCAGCTCGATGGCCCACTTGGCCACCCACCCGGAGGCATCCCGGCAGCCCATTATCTCACCGATGGGGGTCGTGCTTACCACAGTGATGGTGTGCTCCTGAAAGTACTGCTTCAGCTTCTTGGTGGCGAAGTACATGCCATAGCACATCTTCTGATAGTGGGTGTAGTTCTGCTTGGAGAGGGAGAGCACCTCACTCAGGTAGTACACAGGGCGCTGGACCGGCTACGCCTTGCCCTCCTCCGGGCGCTCGACCACTAGTACCATGTTGACAACGCGGGAGGTTGATGCGATGTAAAGCATCAGCGGCTCCTTCTCAGTCAGCGCGACCATGACATGTGCGGTGGAGAGCATGTGCTTGAGGTCGCGGAACGCTTCGTCCGCCTGGTCATTCCACTCAAATGATGTCGTCTTTACAGGGGCGGGGCCCTTTCCCCCAGCCGGCTGACGAACCGGCTGAGAGAGGCCAAGCAGCCGGTAAACTTCTAGACATCACGCAGCCGAGCCGGCTTGCGCATGCGCTCGATCGCCTTGATCTTCTTTGGGTTGGCCTCGATGCCACACTCCAAGACGAGGAAACCAAGGAGCTGACCAGCTGACACGCCGAAGACACACTTCTCCGGGTTGAGCTTGATCTAGAACTGGTGCAAGTGAAGGAAATATGCCTTAGAGGCAATAATAAAGTTGTTATTTATATTTCCTTATAGCATGATAAATGTTTATTATTCATGCTAGAATTGTATTAACCAGAAACTTAGTACATGTGTGAATACATAGACAAACAGAGTGTCACTAGTTTGCCTCTACTTGACTAGCTCGTTGAATCAATGATGGTTATGTTTCCTAACCATAGACATGAGTTGTCATTTGATTAATGGGATCACATCATTAGAGAATGATGTGATTGACTTAACCCATCCGTTAGCTTAGCACGATGATTGATTAGTTTGTTGCTATTGCTTTTTCCATAACAATACATGTTTTTTTGACCAGGAACAGTAGGAAAGGCTCCTACTGTGTTACTATATTAAAAGATTAGTCAAACTATACAATGGGTATTTACATAGGGGGGAGGTGGAGGTACAACTTGCCAACTTTGTGACAAGTGAACTAAAAAACAAAATAGATGTAAACCACTAAAGGGAGTGCACAAGGTTCAGCACAAGGAGCCTATGCTCCTCTTTGACTCTATGTTGAAGAATCCCAAAGTCTTTCTTGAATCTGTCCAGCCAGGAATTGAGGGAAGGTGTTATTGCTCTAAAATGTTTATTATTCCTCTCCTTCCAAATACTCCAGGCTGCCACAATGAATTTCTCTAGGAACAGTGGGGTGGGATGAATGTTTCTGTGAGTTTCAATAGCTTGTATTCGACCAAGGAAAGGTTCCCAGTTAAACCCAAGTTTGGCCTAGCAAAGCTTACTGAAAGAGCATGTGAAGATCATGTGCTCCACTGTTTCCTCAATATTCACTCCACATAAGAGGCAATTGTGGTCATCTCCTATGTTATAGTGCCTCCTTTTCAACATGTTCCTCGTATTGAGCCTGTCATGGAAGAGCAGCCAGGCAAAGACCTTCAACTTCATCATGCATTTTGATTTCCAAATCCAGCAGAATATCTGTTGCACTTGGACGTCCTTGAAGAAGAATTTATAGTAATCCGTTGATTTGTATATGGTCTTGCCCCAAGTATAGTGCCAAATATCCGTGGATGATGTGGATGGCTATAGCTGAGCCGCAATTGTTTGCATGTATCTAACCTCCGCAAGGCTTGAGGGGTCAAGGGCAGGTGGAACATTTCTCCCAGCGATGTGATCCCTAGGAAGTTTTTGACCAAGATATCTTCGTCTAGAGAGTGAGAGAAAGCCCGAGGATGGGAGTCTTGAATTATTTGCCCTGACCACAAATCTTTCCAAAATAGAGACGTGGTGCCACACACAATTTTGATTTGAGAAACCCCACGAAACTTAGGTGTGAGCTTGAGTATGTCCTTCCACCAGAATGAGCCGACTGGTTCAGAGGCATGTGGAATTTTTTTGGTATAGTAGGAGTCCCATGTGAGCTGCACCCAAGGTATATCCAACTTGTTGTAAAATTTATGCAGGAACTTCAGAAGGAATGCTTCATTCTGTACACGAAGATTAAGCACACCAAGTCCTCCCTTATTTTTAGGTTTACATACCATGTTCCAGGCCACCAGAGAGTTACACTTATCACCTTGTTCGGTCTTTTTGATCCATAGGCATCGACGCCTAATTTTGTCCAGGAGTTCAATGAGCTTGGGTGGGAAATGTAACGTGCACATAGTATAGATGAGTAATGAGGTAACTGTGGAGTTGAGTAGAGTCAACTTTCCAGCATGGGACATGAGGGACAGTGTTGACGACAAGCTTCTTTCAACCGTGCTGACTAGGGGCATAAAGTCATGAATGGTAGGCCGAGACGTGCCCAGAGGCAGGCCTAGGTAGGTGAACGGCATGGTGCCAATTGTACACTCAAAGATAGCAGCAAGTTGTGCAGCCAAATCCGCTTCCAAGTTTATGGGAATTAATGTGGACTTGTGGAAATTGATTTTAAGGCCGATGGACTGTGCATATTTGGTAAGGATGTCTTTAATGATCAAGGCTTGCTGAGGGCAGCCAGGCATAAGCAAGATTGTGTCATCGGCGTATTGGATAATAGGGTAATCCATTTGTCTCGTGGCTGGAAAAGGAAGCTGTATTCTGCCCTCTCTATAAGCTTCATTAATGGCTGCTTGAAGGAGGTCGGCTGCCAGCACAAAAATGAGTGGAGACAATGGACCGCCCTGTCTGACCCCATGCTTGCAGTGGAACTGTCTGCCCGGAACACCGTTTAGGAGAACCGAGGATCGGCCCGAAGAAAAAATAGCCTTTATCCAGGACAACCATCTTTCATTAAAGCCCATATGTCTTATAATGTTGATCATGGGATCGTGCTCTATCGTGCCGAAAGCTTTGGCGAAATCCAACTTAAGCAGAACAATCGGTCTCTTGGAGGCTTGGCATTGGTGAATGTATTGAAATGTCCAAGCAAGACAATCTTGTATAGATCTCCCACGTATGAATCCATATTGGTTACGATGAATAATTTTCAAAATGACCTTCTGGAGTCGGTTAGCCAGGAGTTTAGTAATGAGCTTAAGGCGGCAATTAAGTAAGGTGATTGGCCTGTAGTCATTAACTATCAATGGGGATCCATTCTTCGGGATAAGAATAATCAATCCATCATTAATGCTCTGGAGGTTAAGTGCTCCTGCATGGAATTGATCACACAACGAGTAAAAATCATTTTTGATGATTGGCCAACATGCTTTAAGGAAGAGACCACTAAATCCATCCGGACTAGGTGCCCTATCGCCTGGCATCTCTTTAACTACCAAGTCAATTTCCTCATGCGTGAAGGGAAGGGTGAGGTGATCCAAGTTTGCATTGGGCCGGATTAGAGACGGGAGATCAAAATGCATTTGAGTTGGGCTAGAGGTGCCTAGTCTGTCCGAATATGCGTGGAAAAGTAGGGCCTCCTTTCCATTATGATCTTCCACGACTAACCAATCCGGAGTTTGCAGATTAGCAATGTTGTTTTTGCGATATCTATCAGTAGCCATTACTTGGAAAATTTTAGTATTTTCATCACCAAACTTAACCCATCGGATGGTACATCGTTTCTTCCAATATTGTTTCTGATAGTCCAATAGCCGAAGGAGATGATTTTTGATAATCTTGCGGAAGTTGCTCTCTGGTAGTGTGAGAGACCGCTGATTTTCTAGATCATCCAACTCTGTCAAGGTTTTGTTGGTGTTCTTAATAGCCACCGAGAGCCGTGAGATACCTTTGCTCCAAGCTTTGAGCTCTTGTCGGAGACGTTTGAATTTACAACAGAGCACAGTGGCTACATTGTTCACCATAATGGGTTTGTCCCAAACTCTTTTAACCACGTCCATGAAGCCCGGGTGTAGAAGCCAGTAGGGTTCAAACCTGAATAACTTGGCACGAGGGATTTTTGTCTCAATGGTTACAACACATGGTGTGTGATCTGATGTGGGCTTACAGAGAGGTTTGGCCATGGTATTGGGGTAAACACTTGTCCAGTGCATGGAAGTAAAGAACCAGTCAAGTTGCTCGAGGAGTGGATCGTGTTGCATGTTACTCCAAGTGTATAGCCTACCCTTAATAGGTAATTCGACTAGGTTATGTTTGTAGATAATATCATTGAAGGTGGACATATCGTTGACATCACGCCCTGGCTTGTTGCGATTTTTTGGCCCTCTGATATAATTAAAATCCCCAAGAAATAAGCAATCTTCATTTGCCTGAATGTCCCTGTCATAGAACCATTGAGTAAAAGTGTCCCGCGCAGGCCCAGTACAAGGACCATAGATGTTAAAAAGTGTCCATGCTTGGGCAGAAATGGTGCTAGTGAATTGAATTCCCAGAGCAAAATCTTCCTGAAGAACTACCGAACCAGAAAACATGGAGCTATTCCAAACTGTGAGTAAACCACCCGAAGCCCCGTGAGAGGGAATATACGAAAATTTACCGAAACTCTTAGGGCAGCAAGTTTTAATAAACACTAGATCGATAACAGGTTTTTTAGTCTCCTGCAAACAAACGATGGCACAACCACTAACAGAAATCGCATTCGACAGCGCTAATAACTTTTTCTCCGAATTTAACCCGCGCACATTCCAACATAGCACGTTCCAGCTACGCAAAAGTGGCATAAGAGACCGCGAACTTAAGCTGAAGACGAAGAGGAGCCTTCCGTCGGGCTATTGTGGATGGTAGCCAAATCTTCAGTAGCAAGTAGAGCAGCTTTAGTGAGCTCTTGAGGCGGGACAGCGCAGCGAATGATGCCAATGTCCTATGACTATGACTATGAGATCATGCAACTCCCGAATACCGGAGGAACACTTTGTGTGCTACCAAACGTCACAACGTAATTGGGTGATTATAAAGGTGCTCTGCAGGTGTCTCCGATGGTGTTTGTTGAGTTGGCATGGATCAAGATTAGGATTTGTTAATCGTTATTGTCGGAGAGGTATCTCTGGGCCCTCTCGGTAATGTACATCACTATAAGCCTTGCAAGCAATGTAGCTAATGAGTTAGTTACGGGATGTAGCATTACGGAACGCGTAAAGAAACTTGCCGGTAACGAGATTGAACTAGGTATTGAGATACCGACGATCGAATCTCGGGAAAGTAACATACCGATGACAAAGGGAACAACATATGTTGTTATGCGGTTTGATCGATAAAGATCTTCATAGAATATGTAGGAACCAATATGAGCATCCAGGGTCCGCTATTGGTTATTGACCGGAGATGAGTCCCGGTCATGTCTACATAGTTCTCGAACCCGTAGGGTCCGCACGCTTAACGTTCTGTGACGATTTGTATTATGAGTTATGTGATCTGATGACCGAAGTTTGTTCAGAGTCCCAGATGAGATCGGGGACATGACAAGGAGTCTCGAAATGGTCGAGACGTAAAGATCGATATATTGAAAGGCTATATTCGGACATCGAAAAGGTTCCGAGTGATTCGGGTATTTTTCGGAGTACCGGAGAGTTACAGGAATTTGCCGGGAGAAGTATTGGGCCTTATTGGGCCATACAGGAATAGAGGAGGCAGGCCAAAGGGAAGGAGGCGCCCCCATGGGTCCGAATTGGACTAGGGGAAAGGGGGCGGCGCCCCCCTTGCCCTTTCCTACTCCCTCTCTCTTTTCTTCTTTCTTCTCTCCTACTCCGGAAAGGAAAAGTGGAATCCTACTAGGACTTGGGAGTCCTAGTAGGACTCCTGACACTTGGCGTGCCCCCTCTAGGGCTGGCCTCCTCCTCCTCCCTCCTTTATATACGTGGCCAGGGGCACCCCATAGACACACAAGTTGATCAGTTGATCTTTTAGCCGTGTGCGGTGCCCCCCTCCACCATAATTCACCTCGGTCATATCGTAGCGGTGCTTAGGCGAAGCCCTGCGTCGGTAGCATCATCATCACCGTCATCACGCCATCGTGCTGATGGAACTCTCCCTCGAAGCTCCGCTGGATCGGAGTTCGTGGGACGTCACCGAGCTGAACGTGTGCTGAACTCGGAGGTGCCGTACGTTCGGTACTTGGATCAGTCGGATCATGAAGACGTATGACTACATCAACCGCATTCTCATAACGCTTCCGCTTATGGTCTACGAGGGTACGTGGATGACACTCTCCCCTCTCGTTGCTATGCATCACCATGATCTTGCGTGTGCGTAGGATTTTTTTTTGAAATTACTACATTCCCCAACAGCAGGTTGGCGAATGTCTCCTTGAGGTCCGCTAGGAGGGTGAGGTGCTGCTTGGTCTTCACCACGATGTCGTGGACGTAGACGTGCACATTCCTGCCGAGTTGCGACATGAGACACTTTTGCATGCAACGTTGGAAGGTTGCACCGACGTTCTTCAAGCCAAACGACATAGTGATGTAGTAGTATGCCCCAAAGGGAGTGATGAAGGATGTCTTGAGGGCATCGGTCGGGTCTAGCTTGATATGGTGATAGCCAAAGTAGGCGTCCAAAAAGGATAGGAGCTCGCAGCCAACCGTGGAGTCGGTCACCTAATCTATCCGCGACATGGCAAAAAGGTCCTTGGGGCATGCCTTGTTCAGGCTCGTGTAGTTGATACACATGCGCCAAGTGTTGTTCTTCTTTAGAACGAGGACTAGATTGGCCAGCCACTCAGGGTGGAAAACCTCCATGATGAAGCCCGCTGCGAGCAGCCGGGTGATCTCTTCACCAATGGTTCTTCGCTTCTCCTTGGAGAAGCAGCGATGCGGTTGCCGGAATGGCTTGGAGTCCTTGTGGACGTGGAGTTTGTGCTCGGCGTACTCCCTTGGAACACACGGCATGTCTCTGGGAGACCATGCGAAGATGTCCCGATTCTCACGGAGGAAGTCGACGAGCTGGCCTTCCTATTTGCTGTCGAGGCGGGCACCCACGATGACGTACTCGTTCAATCTAGGGTTGGTCGGGTTCAGCGGGACCTTCTTGGTATCCTTGGAAGGCTAAAAGGAGGCCTCGCTGGTCGGCTGCTTGAGCGGAGCCGACATGGCTGGCTACTCGCCTGCCAGTGCCACGATCCGGTCGAGCTGGCTCCTCTCCTCGGCAATGACCAGTGACCCAGCTAGCTTGGAGCCGACTTTAGCGCACTTCGGGGACTTCTTGTAGTCGCCGACGGTGGTGATGAGTCCCTTGGGACCTGGTAGCTTCATGTTCAGGTAGGCATAGTGGGGGACCGCCATGAATTTGGCCAATGCGGGCCACCCCAACAGCGCGTGGTAGGGGCTGGACAGGTCCACCACCTCAAACCAAACTGGCTCGTGACAGAAGTGGTCGTTGCAGCCGAACGAGACGTCAAGCCAGATCCGGCCGATCGGAGAGCAAGAGAGACCTGACACGATGCCGTGGAACAACGTCTGGGTCAGTTGCAGCTGACGCGCCTCGATGCCAAGCTTGGTCATGGTGTCACAGTAGAGGATGTTGATGTTGTTGCCGTCGTCGATGAGAACCCGTGAGAAACGACAGGTTTGCTTTTCAGCAACAATGGTGGGGTCGAGGATGAGGGCGTAGTCACCTGGCGTGGTCATGACGGCCGGATGGTCCTCCCGAGTCCAGTTGACCGGGCGGTCGGACCAATGCATGTACAGGGGAACAAGAGGGACCACGACATTCACCTCGTGTCGGTGCTCGCTATGCTTGTCGTCACCCTCGCCGGTGAAGACAACGTAGCACGCGTTCGGGTTGGGAAGGCATCATCGTGCATGGCGTCGGTAGCCGGAGGTCGCAGAGGAGGAGGAGGCGGCTGCCCCGCGCCCGACGGGGGAGGCAGAGGCGGCGGCAGGTCGCCCCTCATTAAGCGCTGGGTGATGCTACACTACCGGAGCATATGCATGGACGGCTTCGCGCCACTATGGTGCTTGCAGGGAGCGGCGAGCGTCTGCTCATAGCTGAGCTTGAGCTGCCAGGTGGTCTTGCCGGTCCGCTGATGCCGGCTACTGGCTTGCTCCGCCGGCTACTCTACCTTGGGGGCGGCAACAAGACGGTTGTCATAATGGGGAGCCGGCTGCTCGCCCTTGCGCTTGCCGCTATTATTGTTCTGTTGTGGTTGCTCTCACCAACCGGCCGAGGATTGGAGGGCGGCATCGGCAACACCTTGCCGGCTTCATCCATCATGACTTGGACTTTCATGACGGCATCGATTGTGGAGTACTTGTCTACCATGACCATGAGCGTGGCCATGATGGTCAGCTCGGAGCGCATGAGCTTGTGCTTGAGCAGCCTGGACCTCATGGACTCCCTTGCAGCTATTTCGCAGCTCGGTCCACCGCGTGAGGTACGAGAGGGTGGTCTCATTTGGCCCCTGAACACATAGGGCGAGGTCAGCCGAGCCGCTTGTATGTGCCGACGAAGTTGCACATGAACACCTGATCAAAGTCGAGCCAAGAGTTCATGATGCCAGGCGGGCACGTCCGGGTCGAGCCTTGCAGCATGACGGGAGCGTAGCGCACGGCCAGGCGCCTACTGCCACCTACGATGCCGACGGCCATGGTGTAGCCAATGAGCCAGTCTTCCGGCTTGGTGGTCCCGTTGTACTTGGGGTGTCACGAGGGAGTGTAAACCCTTTGGGGAAGGCTTCTCGCGGATGTTCGGGCCGAAGCAAGCCGAGCCGACGCACTTTCTTCCTCCACCACGAGCGAGCGGGACAGCTGCTCGATGCGGTGGCGGGCGTCATTGTCGTTGACGGGGTCACGCGAGCCCAGCCGGCTAGCGACGGGGCCGCAGGGCGCCGGGCGGGGGGAGATCCTGTTGGCGCTGGTCATCGCGGCTAGCCCGTCATCTTCGTTGTTGCCAGTCGTCAAGGCGCCATTGCGTTGGGACCGACCCTTCCGGTGCCGGCCGGATTGGTTCCCGCTCGGGCGCGGGGAGGACGCCTCCTGCGTGCACCGTGGGTCGGGATCTCTGGTGTTCTTGGAGGCGTATGCAGCGGCCGGGTTCGGGTCATAACGCTTTTGCTGCAAGTTTGCCATAGGGACACAGTCGCGGATGCGCTGCTGCCGATGCAGCAGCTCCTCGCCCTCCAGGAACTCGAGATCCGCCATGGCTGCCTCAGCGGCGTGCATGTTCTTGATGGGGGTGTCATAGACGGCCAGAGCTGCTCCTAGTGCACGACCGATAGCGCCACTACGAGCCCGCACCTTGGCGATCCGGCTGGGCTCGGCCGCGGCTGGCGTTAAGCCGTAAGCGCGTCGTTGTCCCGCTGGGCGGACTCCATTCGGCACTGTGCAGTGGCAAGCGTCGTGGCCTCGTCCATCAGGCGCTAGGGATCCTCGTCGAGTCGGGCCACAACAGCGGTTGCGTCGGCGTCAGTGGTGATGGGGATGCGGGGGTTGTGTAATGTTGCGCGTAGCAGGTCGGCCGAGTTGGCGCGAGCAGCATCCGCAGCAGCCTTCCTGTGCGAGGAAGAGTGGCTAGAGCCGGTGGTTAGCACCTCCACGCGGGTGCAAAGATCTGCGATGTCGCTAGAGACGGTGCAGTCGACGGGAACGGGGGAGTCGGTGAAGCTGTGTACCTCACTTGGGTACTCGTCGGGGACAAGTGCTATGAAGACGTTAGCATGCCGGAACGGATTATGGAGGAACCGGCGGGGCCGACCAGGACGGCGCCAGGCACGGGGACCAGGGCATGCGCGATGCGCTCGCCGGAGTCGGTGAAGGGGCTCATCTGGAACTTGATTCCGGGCGACACCACGAGCAGCCCCACGGTGGGTGCCAACTGTCATGGTATTCTCACGGTAGATGCCATGAGATGGCTAAAAGTGGGGGGGGGCTACGTGAGGACGCCGGTGGGTTCCAGAGGCGAGGTTGGCACACGCAAGTGCAGGGCATGAGACGTACCCAGGTTTGGGGCCCTCCATGGGAGGTAACACCCCTAGTTCGTCCGAAATGGGATGATATGCACAAGGGTTACAATGGTGCTCCTCGAGCTGTATGGTGGAGGAGGAAGAAGGAGCTAGCTCTCTATCTTGCCTCTCATGCGTGTGAGTGGGTGTGCATGTGCTAAGGATCAGTCCTTGTGCATGGAGGGCTCCTAGGGGGTCTTATAGGCCAACCCCCAGGGATATAATGGTAAAGATACATGGGCACGGGGCCCTGGTGTCATCGTCTTGGAGCTGGTGGTGGGGTCCGCTGGGTCACCGGATCCGCCGGGCGTGGGCCTCACCGGCTACACAACCCTATGGCCCATCTTCTCTGGAGTCATGGAATGGTTGGCACTATTCGGCTACAGTACCGCATTGCCCGATCGTCGTCTACCCCGGTCAGCGGTACGAGGGACGATGTAGCCACGTTGGAACGGGAGGGGAGAGCACTATTGCCATGCCTACCCCGTCGTGGGGAGTTGTCTTGTCGTACGTTCGGATGGAAAGGCCGCTGACCCGCGGCCAGCCGTCTCATTGCTAGCCGACCGAGCCGGGAAGCCACACCCATCTGGCCCGCGCTGGGAAGCCGGCCTACAGGCCAGCTGGATTTTGGGGAGTCAGCCGCCCTGATGTTTTGAAAGAGGATCCGGGTTCCGTTGCCTACCCAGGGGTCATCCCCCCGGCAGCCGGCCCATGATCACGGGGCGCGTGCACACCAGTTCGTCTCTCCAACATGCCGTGGTACAAATTTTGTCCCATTTGGGGCAGGTTTGGGTATATGCTTCTCACAAACCAGAGCGTCTCGCAACAAGCATGATGGTTTTCGGTAGAGAACATCCCACCTTTGTGGACGAAACAATATCCATTGCCTCTTATTGCTTTCAATTATTTTTCTCATGTCAACATAGAACAACATGAGTGCTGTGTGATTTTTTTGTGATTTTTCGGGGTTCGTTTGGACATTTTTATGCATTAACTGAGTTTTCAATGCATTTACGTGCATAATTCAAATTTGAACTACATGCACATGATCCAGTGCATATAAATTGGTTGAAAAATCAAATATGTGTCCTTGGGTGCATGCTTAGGTCCCATGCAAGAAATGAGAATGAATTTCAAACACCGGGGCACTGTTGATTGCCAGCAAAACATTGAGATGCATGGTTTTTAAATTCTAGTAAATCCAAAACTTGTCTGAAATTCATGAAACTTGGCATGCTATCATGGAGCGGCATCAACATGCCATGGTACAAATTTTGTCCCATTTGGGGCAGGTTTGGGTATATGCTTCTCACAAACCGGAGCTTCTCACAATAAGCATGATGGTTTTCGGTAGGGAACATCCCACCTTTGTGGACGAAACGATATCCATTGCCTCTTATTGCTTTCAATTTTTTTTCTCGTGTCAACATAGAACAACATGAGTGTTGTGTGATGTTTTGTGGTTCGTTTGGATATTCTTATGCATTTACTGAGTTTTCAATGCATTTATGTGCATAATTCAAATTTGAACTACATGCACATGCTCCAGTGCATATAAATTGGTTGAAAAATCAAATATTTGTCCTTGGGTGCATGCTTAGGTCCCATGCAAGAAATGGGAATGAATTTCAAACACCGGGGCACCGTTGATTGCCGACAAAACATTGAGATGCATGGTTTTTAAATTCTAGTAAATCCAAAACTCGTCTGAAATTCATGAAACTTGGCATGCTATCATGGAGCGGCATCAACATGCCGTGGTACAAATTTTGTCCCATTTGGGGTAGGTTTGGGTATATGCTTCTCACAAACCGGAGCTTCGCACAACAAGCATGATGGTTTTCGGTAGGGAACGTCCCACCTTTGTGGACGAAACGATATCCATTGCCTCTTATTGCTTTCAATTTTTTTTCTCGTGTCAACATAGAACAACAGGAGTGTTGTGTGATTATTTGTGATTTTTCGGGGTTCGTTTGGACATTTTTATGCATTAACTGAGTTTTCAATGCATTTATGTGCATAATTCAAATTTGAACTACATGCACATGCTCCAGTGCATATAAATTGGTTGAAAAATCAAATATGTGTCCTTGGGTGCATGCTTAGGTCCCATGCAAGAAATGGGAATGAATTTCAACCGGGGCGCCGTTGATTGCCGGCAAAACAATGAGATGTATGGTTTTTAAATTCTAGTAAATCCAAAACTCATCTGAAATTCATGAAACTTGGCATGCTATCACGGAGCGGCATCAACATGTCGTGGTACAAATTTTGTCCCATTTGAGATAGGTTTGGGTATATGCTTCTCAAAAACCGGAGCTTCTCACAACAAGTATGATGGTTTTCGGTAGGGAATGTCCCACCTTTGTGGACGAAATGATATCCATTGCCTCTTATTGCTTTCAATTTTTTTCTCGTGTCAACATAGAACAACCAGAGTGTTGTGTGACTTTTTGTGATTTTTCAGGGGTCGTTTGGACATTTTTATGCATTAACTGAGTTTTCAATGCATTTATGTGCATAATTCAAATTTGAACTACATGCACATCCTCCAGTGCATATAAATTGGTTGAAAAATCAAATATGTGTCCTTGGGTGCATGCTTAGGTCCCATGCAAGAAATGGGAATGAATTTCAACCGGGGCGCCGTTGATTGCCGGCAAAACAATGAGATGTATGGTTTTTAAATTCTAGTAAATCCAAAACTCATCTGAAATTCATGAAACTTGGCATGCTATCACGGAGCGGCATCAACATGTCGTGGTACAAATTTTGTCCCATTTGAGATAGGTTTGGGTATATGCTTCTCAAAAACCGGAGCTTCTCACAACAAGTATGATGGTTTTCGGTAGGGAATGTCCCACCTTTGTGGACGAAATGATATCCATTGCCTCTTATTGCTTTCAATTTTTTTCTCGTGTCAACATAGAACAACCAGAGTGTTGTGTGACTTTTTGTGATTTTTCAGGGGTCGTTTGGACATTTTTATGCATTAACTGAGTTTTCAATGCATTTATGTGCATAATTCAAATTTGAACTACATGCACATCCTCCAGTGCATATAAATTGGTTGAAAAATCAAATATGTGTCCTTGGGTGCATGCTTAGGTCCCATGCAAGAAATGGGAATGAATTTCAAACACCAGGGCACCGTTGATTGCCGGCAAAATATTGAGATGCATGGTTTTAAATTCTAGTAAATCCAAAATTCTGTTAACCATTCACGTGACGCCACGTGTCTTGGTTTTAATGGCTATAGGAGGTGTCGTGCGGATAGCTGCTTGACCTTGGGTGAACAGGAGGCGTGCGAGCGCCGTCCGGTGCGTAGGCTGACCGAGATGCGTGCAAGCTGTCATTGAGTGTGCAGGCTCACCGGGAAGCATGCGAGTTGTACGCTACGCAGGCTCACTGGGAAGTGAGCCCTTTCACTTCGATGGCCGCCTGCCTTGCTCGCATCCTCTCCATTAATGGCGCCGAAGCCGCAGTTTAATTCAATTTTTAAATATAAAACAATCATCGCAAACGTTTTAGTTAGAACACCCATATGCAAACCGACATCTTCCCCAGGAAGCCAAGAGAAAATGTGCCGAGCGGGATTTTTGCAACTCTTGATCACAAAAGTTTTAGATAGAACACCCGTATGCAAAGTGAGAGCAGCGCATGATTTGTGCATCCCTTCAATGCAAACGGTTGTTTTGGATGACCCGTGTGGAACCACATACAAACAATTCGGTAAGATTTGTCAATCCTTGTAACACTGCGATTTGTCAAAATATGAAGCTGAAAATCACTAGCAGTATCTAATTTTTGCAACTAAAATTCAGTAATTAAGCATAGATTTCATTCATAGATTAAGCAGTCGTTCTTAATTTATACAAACAGTTCAACTTGACAGCTGAACTGACCAAACTTTTCCCCAATTGTTGCCAACCACGTACTGAAATAGCTAGTTCAACTATATATATTAGCTAATTTAAAGTACGCTGTATAGTTCCACCACATCTATAGTCAGATGAACTGAACAAAATAGCCCCTAAATACTACTACTACTACCGCAGAGGGGCTTTGTACTACTTCCAGCTGTCTCTCCTCTGCCGAGCGCGCTCAGTAAGAGTCAGAGGATGAGGAGCCTACGATGAGCTGGGAAGCCGCAATTGAAAGTGCGTTATATCGACTAGAGGGGGGGTGAATAGGCGATTTTTATGGAAGTCTTCAAAACGTGGGAGTTATGAAGACAAACAGCGAAGATTTTGCCTATTACTATGCAGCGAAAGTTAGATTACACTAGGCAAGCCATGGTCAAGTATTCAATAGAGTGAAAGCACAAAGACAAACAGCTGCAGTGTAATAAGGATCAGGTAGGAAGAAGTTATGAAGCCAAACAGATCATACATTCACGTTGTGAAGACAAAAGATAGAGCAAGCATGCAATGGCTTCACAATGAGTAACAGTAAGAAAAAGGAAGTGAAGATGAAACCGGTGACTCGTTGAAGACAATGATGTGTTGGACCAGTTCCAGTTGCTGTGACAACTGTACATCTAGTTGGAGCGGCTAGGTATTTAAACCTTAGGACACACAGTCCCGGACACCCAGTCCTGAACACGCAGCTCAGGACACCAAGTCCTCACCGTATTCTCCTTGAGCTAAGGTCACATAGTCCTCGCCCAATCACTCTAGTAAGTCTTCAAGGTAGACTCCCAAACCTTCACAGACTTCGTTCACTGGCAATCCACAATGTCTCTTGGATGCTCTGAACGCGACGCCTAACCGTCTGGAGGATTCACAGTCCTCAAGTGTAATAAGTCTTCAGATCACACAGACAAGAAGACTTAAGTGATGCCCAATGTTCTCTGGCTCTGGGTGGTTAGGGATTTTCTCCTCGCTGGGAATTTTCTCTCAAAGGCTTCGAGGTGGGTTGCTCTCAAACGACAAAAGCCGTGCACTGAGATCTGAGCAGCCAACCGTTTATGGTTGTAGGGGGTGGGCTATTTATAGCCACTTGGCAACCCGACCTGATTTGTCCGAAATGACCCTGGATCACTAAGGAACTGACACGTGTCTCAACGGTCAGATTTCAAACTCTCATGGCAACTTTACTTGGGCTACAAGCAAAGCTGACTTGTCCGGCTCTGGACAAGATTCGCTCTCATTGTCTTCACTCGAAGACATAGGTTTTTGGTTTAGGCATCACTTCAGTCCTTCTGACTGGTTCTCCTGGACCCCACTTAACAGTACGGTGGTTCCTATGACTCAACACAAAAGAAAAAGAACTACGAAAGATCTAAGTCTTCGAGCTCCATAGGCTTCATAACGTGTCTTCTTTTGTCATAGTCTTCAATGTGAATATCTTCATATACCACCTTTGGCTTCAATGTCTTCATACATTTTTAGGGGTCATCTCTGGTAGTAAAACCGAATCAATGAGGGACTTCTACCTGTGTTATCCTGCAATTCTCACAAGCACATTAGTCCCTCAACTAGGTTTGTCGTCAATACTCCAAAACCAACTAGGGGTGGCACTAGATGCACTTACAGCAATGCGGTGCCTGCCGCTAATGCAGCTTCAGCGACGCTCGCCTCGAACACCCTCTGCCGCTCCGGACGACCCCTCTCGAAGCGGTGGTTCTCCTCGTAGATCTCCTGATTCCTCACCTTTGAGGCGGCATGTGCCGCTGCCTTTGTGGCGGTAAGGCTCTTTGCGTGCTCGAAGAGGCGCTCGTCCTCCTCCCGCAGGAACTCGGTGTAGCGCGCAAGGTCGCTGTCGCACGTGCGGGCATCACCTCCGCCTCCCGCCTTCGGGCGGCGGTGGCGGAGCGGGTGATGACCCCGGCGGTCGACGGTGGGCTAGTGGCCACGGCGGCCGACGACGGGGTGGCGGCCATGACCAACACCTGCTGCCTTCGGGCCACGGTGGCGGAGCGGGTGATGGCCACAGTGGCCGGCAGTGGGGTGGCGGCCACGACGGCCATCTCCCGCCTTCGGGCCGATGTAGCGGAGCGGGCAATGGCCCTGGCTTTCGACGGTGGTGTGGCGGCAATAGCTGCCGACGGGCACCGGCGGCGGAGCGTGTGGTGGGTGTTCCGCTCACACCCAACAGGGACGCCATGCGCACTACACTACATCAAGGACTGTGCCGCCTCCGTGGTGTAGCCTACCAGCTGGAGTTGTCCTCTGATGACGGCGGAGTGGCTGAGCGACAACGACGGACCGGTGCCATTCGCGAATGTGGGAGAAGCAGACAAGATAAGCTACAGGGATGGAGGGGAAAATGCGATGCAGGACTCGCCGGTCGTGAGGGTTTTTATAGGTAGCCGGTAAGCATTGGGATTTTGGGGGATTTCACCGAGTCGGGCGGGAAGCTTGCGCGGGAACCTGCAAGGTTGCGCGGGAACAGGCTCACCGACGATTCATCGGCACCACCGTTTGGCAAAAAGAACGCCCCCCCCCCCCCCCGCGCGCTACGCAAGTTTGCGCTATAAGCCGTCTGCGGCAGCGGGGTGACAAGACGTGCGAGAGAAGGACGAAAGGCCATGTACACATACGGTTAATAAAAAAACGTTTGCGATTTAATTACCTACTATACCACCGTCCTGGTTTATAAGTATGATTTAACTAATAAAATACGAATGCATGTCGCCAAAGATTACATAGTTGGATTTGTATTTGAACATAGTTTCTAATTATATAATTTTTGAAACATGCATTAACATTTTGTTGGTTAAATTTGAGGGCAAAGTATGGCACGGAATATAAAGGAGACTATAGACTAGATGGAGGTGGTACCACATGGCCACTCTCTACGCAGCGAGGCAACTGTCGGCCGGCTTGTAGGCGACCATTTGTTGCGTGTTCAACTGCTCCAAGCGTGTGGTTGCTTGCGGTTCAGGCGGCCGCGGCGCGCTCTACTCGCGTCTCGCCGCGCACGCTCTGCTCTCACGTCCCTCCGGGTGCTCTGCCCTCGTCCCTCCACGTGTGCTACCAGTGTTTTGGGCCGGTGCACGATCACGCACGTTCGTGTGCAAGTGGTTGCACCGGGCGTGGCGCGACGATGTAGTTACCCACTGCAAAAACTGCCATGCGAACGCACCGAGAATCCACGCCGCCCGGCCCCCTTTTATTCCTGCGGCCATTTACCTTCATCTCTCGTCTCACACGTCACAATAAGCACACCCATGAGGACACATACAGAGAAGACATCCGGTGGTTCCAATGGCGCTCCCAGCGGCTGACAACGACAACGACGGGCAGTTCACCATGCATCACGCAGTGGACACCCAGGTGAGGGGGAAGGCCCTCTCGGTGGTGTACACGAATGATCCGGTCTCAGTGGAGAGCTCCATCCAAACTATGGAGCAGTTCCTTGCCGAGGACAAGTACCGAGTGGTCGGCTTCGACCTCGAGTACACCATCGGTCATGCGGAGCACGACCAGAAGGTTGACTTCGCCTAGTTGTGCGTGCGACATGACGTCCTCGTCTACCACTTCCACCTTGCCACAAGGCCTTGCGAGCGTTTCTCCAGGTTTATCAAGAGCTCCGAATATAGTTTCGCTACGGTGGACACCACCAACGATCTAAAAGCGCTCAAGGTTTCAGACTTGAAATGCCAAATCTTGTCAACATCCAGCACCACTACAAGGTCTGGGGCACCGACAAAAGCAAACTTAACTCCCTGGTTGACCTCGCCTTGGCCATCATCGACCCCTACTACGCGAAGATGAAGCAAGAGAGCAATAAGGATAAGAACGCCTGGCACAGTGTGTGGCATAAGAGACTGGATGAACAACATGTCAAGTACGCGGCCATGGACGTGTACACAAGCTATGAGATGTATGGGTGGATCATTGACATGAGGAATTGTCTTCTTCTTGACCCAGACGAGGGATCGAGCCACATAGCAATGGCGGGAGCATCACAAGAAGTAGATGACTAGATGACCGTTTCTCCTACTTTAGAATGCATGCAATTGTTTATTGAGGTGTGTGCGAATGATCTGTATAGTCACTTATGTAATTGGATGTTTATTTCAGTTATATATATACATGTTATTCTGCTGTAGACAGAGCAATTCACATGGCTTATTAACAACAATCGTCTGTGTTATTATTGGTCTTTGCACACATTTCAGATTACGGACCTGTTTACCGCGTATCACACACATCTTGTTCAGTTGAACCGTTTCCATTGTGTTGCCTAATCACACACAGTTCATCCCATTAAACCGTATGCTGTATATCGCACACACCTTCATCTGGCTACCCGTTTCTTTTGTGCCTCCTCATCACAAACAGTTCATTGAGCTGAACCGTATGCCCTGCATCGCACACGCATCTAAATTCTGAACTGTGTTTGATGCATCTATCATCGCAAACGTTTTGCACCTTTTTTTGATGGGTTTTTTACACCACCGTTTGCGATTATGGCATCACACATAGTTTCGTCGAAGGGTCTATAATTCGACTATCGCATTTGGACCATCCTGCAGTAGTGAATCAAATAGCCTCAAACCTGGCCTGCATACGCTCGATGCGCCCGAGTTGGCATGTGGGGTACGCCTATGCTCTCAGGGCACACATTGTGGGTTTATGACTTTATTTTTACTATATGACCCATTACACCATTAGCGCACAGACCAACTGCAGCCTGGAAGCTAAGCAAACTATTTGAAGGATTTTTTGTCAGTTGTCTGCAAATGATTATGTTGGTATCACATTTGTATTTACCTTGACGATGAACATTGCCGATGGCTTTCTTCGGCAACACATAACTCATTTGCTTGAGCGGGCGAATGGACCCTGAGATTTTTGTTATGCTTCGGCCTTGAATCATCTCGTAAATGCGACGGGAAAACAACCACATTGAAATTAGGTGAACTATTTGAACAATATTTCTGGTGAATTTCCTGCAAGTGATTATATTCGTATTGTGTTTGTAATTGCCTTACATATTTTCTAACAATAGAAAACAATGATCATTGACCATGTGCTTTGTTGTCCAGCCAGGGCAACCCAACGACAAGATTGATACAAAGCCCGACCAGACCCCCGTGACAAATGACTTGAACCATTGGAACCACACACCCCCACCCGAAACCACATGAGCAAAAGGAAGCCAAGTGCATCGACGAGATGATTAGGCTAGGTGAGAGCGCGATCAGCGAGAACGTGTAGCTACATATGCCAATCGGCAAGGCCGCAACATCCAAAGGCCGGGAAGACATACCAGAACAGACCATCTCGCCAGACCACAACATCCAAAGGCCGTTATCGATCTTTCCATCTAGTAGGCATATCTCCCTATGCCACTCATGAACGTGCTTTCTCTCTCCCCATGTGTGTGTGTCCTTATCGATCCCACACACAAACACCACCCCCTTTCTCCCTTTCTATCAATAGATTGCTAGTTGCGCCATTGGCTCAAAGACTAACTACAGCTTGGAAGGAAGTGAAATATTTGAGTTTTTTATAAACTATATGAAAATAATTATGTTTGTACTACATTTGTATTTTCTCTGACGGTGATCATTTCCCATTGCTTTCTTTTGCGACACGTAAGCCATTTGCTTAAGTAGGCGAATGGACTCTGAATTTTTCTTATGGTCCATCGACCCTATAAAGAAGGCAAGTAACCTTATGAAGTAGATGCCAACAAATGCAGCCTAAAAGGTAAGCATACCATTAGAAATAAGATCTCAGCGAACCATGCAGCACACACATCTGAAAGCAACATGTTAAGCTATGTGATTGTAGGAAGTTTTTGCATGTCAGGGAGAAAAAGATCGAATGACCACAACCCCACCTAAGCACGGACCAGGCTACCATGTTGTGCATGGGGTGCACGGGGTCAAGGGGCTGCCTTAGGGGCCGAAGACACCAATAGGAGGGTATGGCCCACTCTTCATGTGCGAAGCAGTGCACGAGACATAAGTCACCACATGACGGTGGCCCCACGCACGCCCACAATCCTCCCAATCACCAAGGCGCTCCGCAACACATCTCTGTCTTTGTCGATTGCCGCTCCATAGAAGAATATGTCCTCACCAAAGAAGAAAAATCTATGGTGCTCACTTGGCATGCTGGGCAAGCACTTAAGGAAGATACACGTTACTTCGTTGCACAAATGTAGTCGGTGAATTCTGCATTAAAACCAATTTGATCTCATCCATTTGAAGGGAGCTCGATACGATCTTGATCCATCCCTAAACAACCACTGGGTCATGGGACGTGTGGTTCGAGCATGAACAGGAAGCCCTGCTCTCCGAGATCTATCCCAGAGCCTTCTCGTTTGCCACAAATGAGGATGAGTCAGTATACGCTGCTTTGGAAGCAACGGACCCATCCATGCTTTTCCATCTACCACTCTCCACCCAAGCAAGAGAGGAAGTCAGAGAGATTTAGCAGGGCTCGATGCATATCATACCGGAGAGGGGCTCTGCTGATACTTGGGTTTGTACCCTTAGTGGAAAATTCTCGGCCAGAAACTACTACAACCACTGTTTCAGGGAGACGATTGCCGATGATGCCTTTCTCTGGCTTTGGAGGCCAAGAGCCCCATCAAATTCAAAATGTTTGGTTGGCTGCTGCTAGTTGACCGCCTAAACACGCGAAACATGTTGAAACGTAGGCATTATGCTGTGGTGGACAACAACTATGTGTGTATGTTGTGCCAAAATCCTCCCGAGGAAACAGTTGAGCATCTCTTTTTCTCGTGCCCATTTAGCAAACGATGCTGGAACAAAGTGTGTCTGAGATGGCCGCATGATGGTAATAGGGTAACTCTGCTGCACGAAGGTAAAACCCAATGGAGGCAACCACTATTCATAGATATCTTCTTGCTGGCCGCATGGAGCATCTCGAAGGAGAGGAACAATGAATTCTTGAGAGGAGTGCCACACTCCTTCATTGCATGGCTTGATAGGTTCAAGCACCTGTTGGGCCTCCTTGTTCACAATTGTAAAGAAGAGCTTCGCCCCTTCTTAGACTCTTATATACAAAACTTGTAGACAGTAGAGTTTATTTCAACACTCACTAGAGGGGTTGAGGGTGGCCCTGCAAAAACCCCACATGTAATGATGTAACATCTATTTGTGAGTAAATACAAAAGTTAGTGGGAACCTCTCCCACTGTCGTTCTTAGTAAAAAAAAACCACTGGGTCATGGGTGACGATGGCGATCATCTTCAAGCCATGATCGAACCAATGAATCTGTGCAACCATGTCCACCTGGAACCCCATTCGGAATGACCAGACCCGAGGGCTATGGTTTCGAGTAGGAATATGTGCCTAGTTTGACAGAAAAGAGGAAAATTATTTAAGAAGGACGTGAAATGCTAGAAGTTGTAGAACAAGTACTTCTTGAACACAAACGAATGACAGGGTGAAGAAGCAGAGGAGAAGTAGTTCCTGATACATAGAATGGTCAATAATGCATCCACTCTTACACATCAGCTTCTTCGCATGCCGAGGGGGATAATGGAAGATACGACATGCAGGCAACTGATGCCGGGGAGCACGCACTAAGGAGCAGATTGTACAACGACATGGCCAATGCACATGTGAACACGCCGCAACTTGCACCATCCTATAAGGCGCCCCTCTACTCATGTCCATCAGCGTGATCACACGCACCTACACAGTTAGACCGAGGACAAAAGAGATCCCTCCAATTGCAAGATCATGTGACCACAATCAGAGTTTGGATGTGAAAGTTATGGCCAAAACAATGAAAACCCTAAAGCTGGTTTTCTCTGGCCGCACACTTGGCTCGACAGTCTAGGCGACATCCGGGCATGTCACATCCGATTATGTTTTGCAAATGAGTTGGTCAGAAAATTTGGCTCGAAAATGCCTGGTCAGTCTGGGCGGCTAAGGAAATTTCAGATCCTGAAGGGGTCCAAAAACTTGATTTGGGGCAGGAAAATGAGATTTCTTGCTCAAAATGGATGGGGAAAAAAATAAAAAATGGGCTAGGGGAACGTAAAGGAAGGTAGATCAAGTCATGATCCCAAATGATGTAGGGCAAGCCTCAAGGTTAGCCAATCTTCATGAATTGGAGGTGAATTTGCGGAAGAACACAAATAATATGATGAACCATAGGGGGAACACGAGGGGAAACACTCAAATCAACACACATACATGCAAATCAAAATACACATTGTTAGACCCTTGACTAAGAGGGCTTGATGCTTCTATGAGGGAGATGGAACAAGATAGGGTTCTTCCCCAAGTCCTAGAATAAAGAGGGCTTGATGCTTCTATGAAGCTTTTCTTCTACACAAGTGGATGTCTTGATGATTCGCTTGGGGAACCCTTCTCCTCAAGATGAGGACATGGTTCCACTAGGGAAGATAGATCCCACAAAGGGGAGATACATGAGAAAATATCTATGGTTTTAGTTCTAGTCTTTCCTAACCCTAGAGAGGTGGTGGGGGAGAGTGGTATATATTGGTCCACCCACGAAGGAGTATGTGAGGAGGGAATACATGGACCGTGGGCCTTTTACTACGTGCGGCAACACTTGGCCGGACAGTCCGGCCAGAAAGTGTGTGGACAGTCCAGGCATTGGAGCAAGCACAAGGCGGACTCAGAGATGGTCGAATGCGGGTGCAGACTCGGGTGATCGGACACTTTGGGTGGCCGGACAGTCAGGTCAACATCCGACTACAACTTTTTTTCTTTGGGTGTTATGTGCCCTTCTAGCTAGATAGTCCGCGCAAAGTGACTAGACAGTCCGACCGCCTGGTGGCAGCTCCTCCATCTTTGTCTTGTTCTTTTTTCTCTGCTTCCACGCTTCCCTCATGGATGATGTAGGTGTACACTTGTGTTTGCACTCCTCCTTAACATGTGTGATTCTCCTATGTATGCACAAGGGAGGAGGTTCAAGTAGTATGCCATCATGAGATAACCAACTAGACACGCATAAAGGATAGAGTTCACCTTAGTATATGTGATGTCCGTGTCCCTTAGAGATGGACCCCAAGACCATGGTGATGGCACTGGGGCGTCCTGCACCAGGTAGGAATGTCGATGAATGCCTAGGCCCGATCATACAGCTGATAGTGCGCCAGGTACGCACCGCTGTGAGGCGGGCGCGGATCGGACGACACAGAAGGCACTGACGAGCGAGGATCTTTGACTTGGGAGAGATGACATTCGAAATAGCTTGATCCTCATTTTGGCCAGCACAAGCCCGCCTTCAGCAATCTCAGACACATAAGAAATCATCGGTTAAGTAAATTGTACCGCTATGCCCTCCAAAACAGGGATTATAGAGACGATAACAAACCACATCCTTTACACACGAATCTACAATACAACTTAAATATATTCAGCAAGAAACTACACCAAAAATATAAGACGACTAATAACCAACATGATAAGAATCATCTATATAAGACACACAAAAGGTAGCAAAGCAACCATGGAGAAAGCGATCGAGCAAACCTTGACACGGTGGACACGAGTGACAAGCACAAACGCACCGATGAGATAGCCCATGTCAAAGAGAAGAAGTCCAAGAATGGTTGCAACCGAACGGTGAGAAGAAGTTGGCAATACCTGCAAACTAGAGGGGAAAGAAAATGGATAGTCAGCGTGCAAAAGATATCAGAGAAAGAAGAAAGGGCATACAAACCCTAGCTCAACTAGTTGGCAGGAGCACAGACGAAAACACTCGTATAACCCCTTCCATTCCAGGAGAGCAAAGCCAAAGGAAGCCGACGAGCCTTGTTATGTGAGACGACTGGCGTGCAGGAGAGCATTGGCAGGAGGAGCGACAAAAAATCTTACAGAACCCCTTCGATTCGAGGGGAGCGAAATAGGAGGAAGCCGGCGAGCTTTGTTAGACGTTATACGACAGGCGTGAAGGAGGGCGCTTTGATGGGAAGAAAAGAACAAGGGAAGCATGAGGGTATAGCCACGGAGAAAGATGGTGCTGGACAACCAATCGAGGACACGCTTTAACCCAGCATGCCAAACGGCAACACCCCCAGCCAATGTCCTCACTCACCCGGGTAGTCGACCAAACACACTAACACACAGGCCCCAAACGATGTCCCAGCACCAGCATACAGATGGGTAGTCTAGAAAGGGCATCGAAGAACTGGCACAAGAAACTCTGAGGGATGTTACACGTCCCATTGTATGCCCATGCGAAGCGGATGGGGAAAACAAAGTCGATAAGCATTTTCACCCATCGAGCCGGCATAGCTGGATGGGATCCAAGCAAGCATTACCCCACCACAAACGCATAGGCGTACTCGACACACGTGAGCATAATAGCCCAACAACAACCATGTGTACGCGGTGTGCATGACACCAGCTCCACACTGGGTCCATCGCCAGCAGACCTCTGGCGGATTAACTGGGTGGGACACAGGCAGGTCGGACCCCCACCAGCCCACCAGAAAATGAATCATCCGTGCCCAACATCCAAGACACCGGCCCCGCACCGGGTCCACGACCAGCCAACCTCTGACCAGGATAGTCGAGTGCGATCTAGTACGGCAGACCCCATCGCCAATGCGTGGGCATGCCAGTCGCACGCCGACACAATAGCTCGGACGCATGGGCGTACTCGGTGCATGTGAAAGTGCGGACCAAACAACCCACACCCAAGGCGAGGGCAGCGGGAGGCAGACGAAGTGGCCTCGCGTGCCCGTGGCCCATGTTTCATGGACCTCCGAGGAAAATCAGTTGGGTGCAAGGCGGACATGGATATCAAACAGCCGGGAGCGTCAGGAAGGCATCGGTGAGAGGCGCACACAAAATGAGCGGTGCGAGGACCCTCGCGGGAGCCTATGCCCTACAAGGCGGTTATTCCGGCATCCTTTATAGGAGTAATGTTTACCTTATGCAATTGTGTGGTTAGGTGCAACATTACCATTTTGTACTGTAAACATGCAACAGCTAGTGAAAGCTGCAAACTAAAAGCTCGGTGTTGACAGGACATGAAACAAGAACAATATAATACTTTCATTGTTCCCGAACCTCAGCCAAATGACGCAGCTACTTGTCTGATGCGCTAGTTCACTAAGGTTATGTTCCCATGAAAGGATGCTTGAAGGCCATGTGCCCATGTGCAAGGTTAAATTAAATAACATACTATTTTGCAGCCTACAATAGGAAAAGGTCCTCTAGGTCTGAGTTCTGTGTTTGTTTTCACTTTAATTATAGCCTAGCAGCTTTGTTATTTTGGTTCTTGTTCTGCCTTTGCCAGTTTAGCATATTTAAAAACAGTAAACATAGAAAGAGAGGTGTGTGAGCTGCTTTCCCTTTCCTGTTTCCTTTGTGTATATTTACAGGAAGCCTGCAAAACGTTTTGTATTAAAGAATGCCCACTTTTTGTGGTTAATTACAATACACTACTACCACCAACTCTCTTTAATCAAAGCCTTATCGGTAATCGCCTCTATTTTAAACCTTGGGAGGCGAGTTTTGGCTCCTTGTGAGTAATCTTGAAGCAAGTACAGCTATCCTTTGATCTTACTCCATATCCGTCGGTATCTTTGACAAGTTAATAGTGTTTGCTTTTCCTATTTCGTTAGATCCGCAGACAGTGGAGTCTTCAAGAGATTTATGCTGTGGTTTATGGGTTTTTAAGTTTTAACAATACAACATACGATAACTAAGAGCAACTCCAGCGCGGCGATCCATTTTATCCACGCGCGTTCGTTTGTAACAGCATGGACAAAAAAGTCGGCCTAAAGCACCGATCCAAACAGACGCACATCGCTTTTTATTCGTCTGTCGACCCATTCTTAACTCAATTTTGAGCCTGATTTGCATCGGCGCGGACACGAAACGGACGCGCGCCTACTCCCCCCTGACCTGCTAGTCGATGGCACATTGGTCATCCTTCTTCACCCAATATCGACAACCCTCGCCTACCCCACCCTTTCACCGTCGCCGTCCATTTCCGGTGCCTCTGCCAGCAGCCTGTGCCGACACCCGCCCGGCCAGCAGCCCAACGCCGCCACCTCCCGCGTCGCCATCACCACTGCCTCACCGCCGGGGCAACGAAGCTTCCGACACCCCCACTTCGACGTCGCCGCGAGCAGGAAGCTACCTCTCCGCCCTGGCCAGCTCCTTCGTCCGACACCACCCGCTGTCCTGACGCCTGTACGCTCGTCGGACGCCGCCAGGCCAGCCACCTGGTCCGAGGGAGGTGCGCGTCTCTTCACCGGCCGGTTTCTTCGTCGACGCTCGTAAGTTGTTCGACAGTTTACCAAGGTACAAAATGGACTCCCGACGAGTTTTTTTTCTCCACAATTTCCTGTGCAACTCCGATGATTCCTCGTCCGATGATGATGAGGAGATGTTGGCTGCCGTGTTGGTCCATGACCACCTTAATAGGCAGCGGTCGTTGTTCCGGGGCTCGATCCTGGGGCACATTCCGGCGTTGCATCGCACCCAAGAGAGCGCTCATTTCCTTCTTTGGAAGGACTAGTTTGACACAACCAACCCGATGTTCAAACACCAAAAATTTCCGACATGATTTGGTTAAGCATACGTGGGCTTATGTTGACAACCAATAGATGTATCTTTTTTTCAAATGTATTTGCGACAAATTAATTTTTATTCGTCTTCTGAAACTATGCTATTTTTGTTTGTTTGTGAAACGATGCAAAATGTGTGCATATTTGTTAAAAAACAACGACCAGCCGGTCACACCGGCAAATATGGATCGACACGTTGGGCGCACTGCCGACCCAAATCATGAATCAAACATGCTACACATGTGTTCCTATCGTTTTTATTTAGTATGTCCGGATTCTCCCCATCGTCTTCCGGAGTAATAAGTACTAGTAGTCTCTCTTCAATGTGGCATTGAATGGTTTGGAGGGATATGCAGCAGCATACTACTACTAGAACCGTTGGACTTTTTTTAATCGGACCTATTTATATTAGTTTTATGACTACGAGGGTATGGAGCTTTTTACAGCTACATCGCATCATGGATTTGACTGCCCTATTTTAGTTTCCACTTTGAATAAACTCCAGCTACTGATTTCCCAAAAGGCCAAACGGTACCCACTCCCGTTCTTATCACCCCCGGCGGGACAGCTGTTCAGCTTCAGTAACACAAGCGGGTTATTTTCTACAGTAAATTCTCCTCTTATTTACATGCATGGAGAGGAGTGATCGAACGAGGCCCGAAATTGCTGCACGTACAATGCTTGGCTATACGATTTTTGTACGATTCCTCATCAGGTGGTACTATCTCCGTCCTGGTTTATTAATCACATTTATACTTTGTGTGTTAAATTTTAACATTAAATTTAGGAATAATTGATTTTATACCCTTAGTTGTGTTCCCCTTGTCAGAATTGCCCTAGTTTCTAAGAACACGTGGTCTTGCCCAACTCATTTTGACGTCTTATGTTTTTGCCTTTTCACCGTTTGACCGTCACTTTAAAAACTTCATAACTAATTCATACTAAATCAAAAAATGCAAATAAGATATCAAAATGTTCGAAAAAACATCACCTGTATGTCAATGTCACTTGCATTCATGCACTGTTCAAGATATCTTCCGGTATGTCGATAAATCGGCCGATTTATCGCTTACCGCTGTCAGACCGATAAGATAAATCGGCCGATAATCAGCCGATATGGCGATAAATCGGTCGATATGCCGATAAACTGGCCAATTTACCCCTTATCATGGATCGACCGATAAGTTCCCGATAAGCGATATCCCCAACATTGCATTCATGAAAAAAGTGTTGAGAAGTACCCATATGAGTTCTTTCATTCTTTGCCACCAACTATTTTTATTTTTTTTAAGATTTACTGTTCATGGTGGTATCATAAGAGCTAAAACTCATATGGGCACTTACCAACACTTTTGTCATGAATGCAAGTGACATTGACATACATGTGATGTTTTTTCGAACATTCACATATCTTATTTGCATTTTTCTGATTTAGTATGAATTAGTTATGAAGTTTTCAAAGTGACGGTCAAACGTGTTAGAATTAATCCGAGGCACTCTGTCGATCTATCGAGGATCAAGCAATCCAACAAGCACGACACCGAGATTTGTTAACGAGGTTCACCATCATGGCTACAGCCCCAGGGCCTGACTAGGGCGCTCCTCCCCATGACACCGCTACAATACCGCACCTCCGGCCGCCCGAGCACCGGCACACGCCGCCGGCTCCTCCGCGTGCCCGTGCTATTATGTTGGCATATGTTACATCGTGTGTCTACCCCCACTATATATGAGAGGCCTAGGATACAAGTGTCCTAATAGAAAACAACTCTTACCCTGTCTACACACAGTCCAAAATCAAGTCCAACTTTAACCTATCTTATACAATAATATTCGACACAACTCTAACAAAACGGTCAAAGGGCAAATCACAAGAAGCCAAAGTAGGCTGGGCAAGACCACGTGTTTTCAGAAACTAGGGGCAATCCTAATGAGGGAGACACAACTAAGTGTTAAAACCAATTATCCCTTAAATTTAACTAACAATATGTTAATGCATGTCATAAAAATAATATATTTAGAAAAAATGTTCAAATACGAATCCAGTGATATAATTTTTGTGACATGCATTAATATTTTATTAGTTAAATCTCTAGTCAAAATTTGACACAAAATACAAAGGGGACTTATAAACTAGGACGGAGGTAGTATCATATACTACATCCGTCCTGGTTTATTGGTCCCCATTGTATGGGTATCAGGGATATGTAGCGACATATGCCAGGGGTGGCTAATCATGGGGAGGGACAAAAGTATGTCGCCGGGATCCAGAAGCGGGAGTGAGCGAGATCGCGTACGCCTGCGAATCTTACCTAGGTTCGGGGCTCTCCGTGGAGATAACATCCCTAGTCCTGCTCTGCGGGGTCTCCGCATAATGACTATCGTCAATAGAGTAGCTACAAGATTGCTCCTTGAGTTGTTTGGCTAGAGGAGGAAGAAGGGCAAGGCTAGCTCTATTCCTCTCTCTATATGTGTGTATGATCTCTAGGGTTCTGAACCCCTTGCATGGGGAAGCATGGGGGGTTTATATAGGCCTACCCCCAGGGGTACAGTGGTAATCCGACCAGGTGTAGGACCCGGCCGTAAGCGTCTCTGGGCGCCGGCTTCTTCGCCGGCTGCTGGGGCCCATCTCTTGGTGGGTCCCGTCGGCTGTCGTGTACTGGGCCGACAGGCCGGGCCCACCACTTGCTGGTCTTGCTGATCGCTTTATACTGTAGCCTTGCTACTGATGATGGAGGCTTTGTCGGAGGAAGCGTGGCTACATTCCCGCCGCCTGGCGGGCGCTCACTATAGCCACACCTCGTCTCATCTGGTTAATGGTGCACAGACTTTGAGGGGAGGGACGGCCGCCTACTAGGAGTCGGCCAGTCCTTAACGCCGCCTTCTGGTGGCTCACGGACAGGTAGGGCCCGTCGCCTGCGGGCCGTACCGACCGCCCATCATGAGAGCGTGGCTCCCTATGTCATAGGTGATGTCACGCGTTGCGTGGCAATAGTACCCCGCTGGGTGAGGGGTGTCTGATTGGTACGCCCGCACTGTAGCCACGCTCAACCCTAGATTCGGGGATGGCATGTTATACTGTAGCCACGCCCCGTCTAATTGTCATGAATGGGCACAAACTTTGAGGTGGCACTGGGCCGCCTACTAGATGCCAGCCCCATGGGGGCCGTCTGTTGGGGGCGCGCCGTCTTCTGGCAGTCGGCCGTCGGGCCAGACGGCCCGAAGGGTTGTCTTTTCATCCGCGAGGTGTGAGGGGCGCAGCCGGCCCTGATGTCTTGAAATACCACGAGGGGCTGATGAGTCTACCTGTGGTCATTTATTCCAACAGTAGTCCCCAAAGCTGGTGGGGCGCCGTGTTTGAAAATCGAGGAGCCTCAGCAGCTTCCTACCCTGAGTGATCTAGTAATCTTGCTTCATTCGTCTTCCGGAAATGTCGACTGCCAGGAGCCGGCCATGGAGCGGCCGACTGACCGGCAAATTTGAAATGTTGAAGTAGAGGCCGGGTTGCTCGCCAGCCGGGTGACTGGCTTGGCGCCCGTTGCTCGCGTGCCACGCGGCGCCAACAGACCAGGCCAGCCTGCCAGCCCACACGCGCGACGGGACGTCGTCGTAGGCCTGGGCCGCCACTACAAGGCCTCGGCGCGCGAGCGGATCCGTTGCGGCCGAGGCTGACGGTTTCCCTTCTGGGGCGCCATAATCCCGCGCCGCTATGGCATGGAAGGTGTGTGGGCGTGGGGGAAGTAGGCGCAGTTAATCCCACGCCCCCACGTCTCGCCTCCTCGGCTCTGCTGCCGCCGGCTTATAAATAGGGGGGGGGGGCGGCCGAACGCACGCGCGCCTTCCCCGCTCCCTATCTTCTTCCTCTCTCTTCCCTTTGCTCTCTTGCTGTCACCGTGCTACCGCTCGCCGCCAGAGCTCCTCTGCAGCCACCGTCGCAAGGCCTCTCTGACCCGCCGCGGTTCCGTCCACTCGCCACTGCGCCGCGTCACCGTCGAGCAACCGCGCCCATGGCGCGCGACGGGTGCTCCGGTGATTGGGACGGTTCCAACGTCCATGAGGACCACCTCGCGTTCCTTCACCAAATGCGGCATCTGCCCAGCGCGTCATACGTGATGGTGCGCATCCCTCCCGAAGCGGAGATCTCGCCGACGCCGGAGGACGGCGAGCATGTCGTGTTCCGGTCGCACTTCCTTCGTGGCTTCGGCCTTCCGGCGAGCGGTTTCCTTCCTTCCTCAACTTCTACGGCTTGCAGCCGCATCATCTCACGCCCAACACGGTGGTGCTGCTTGCCGCCTTCGTCACCCTCTGCGAGGGGTACCTTGGCGTCTTGCCGACGCTTGAGTTGTGGGGGGAACTTTTCTACCTCAAGCTCAGCCTGCTGCCAAGGATGAGGCAGCTCAGTGCGGGGCATGCGTCGCGGTGTGGCATTCTGGCTCCGGGATTCGCTTCCCGGCCCTCGCGCTGCTGTAGTCAGCCAAACTGTGGCAGAAGTCTTACTTCTGTGTCCATAATGTGTACCCGACGCTGGACTTCGTCAACCTGCCGGCTTACGCAGTCGGCCCGCCTTCTGAGCCTCGCAGAAACTGGAAGTTCCGGCCGAAGAACCTGTCAGCCACCGCCTCCGCTGCTCTCACCCGACTCCAGGAGATGACAGAGTCAGAGGGCCTCAGGGCCTCGGATCTGCTGGCCGCCTTCGTGGAGCGCCGGGTGCTGCATCTTCAAGCCCGACCCCACTTAATCAGCAACATGAGCGGGCGCCGGGACCCATGCCTGATGTGCACCAAAGTGCTGCCGGACGTGGAGGTGGTCCGGCTAGTGAACTTCTTCTCTGACTGCAAGATGTCAGAGATGGACTGGCGGTTCGGCAAGGAGCCATACAGCCGTGCTAACCCGCCGCATGCGGTAAATCTTTTGGTTCTCTTCTCTTTGCTAGTTCAATTTTCTTCTTGCCGCCTGAACATTCGGCCGCGATGCAACGCTTCCCGGGCCATACGACAGACGACACACTACCCCCAGGCCATCAGTACATGGCGGACCGCGCGGAAAGTGATGCGGACGACCCCGAGCTGGGGGCGGCCGCCATGGAGGAGGACGATGCCGTAGGAGGCGGCGGAGAGGGAGCAGGCGGCTCCGCGGGAGGCGGCTTCAGGGACTGCCGGATGACGATGAGGAAGATGACGAGCCACGCCGCACTCCTGGCGCCGACCGAACAGGCGGCGGTTCCTTGACCGCGCCGACTAGTGCACCTGGTGCGCCAAAGCGTCGGGCCGACGCTGGGTTGTACGACAGTCGGCCCAAGAAGCCCAAGCCCACAGCCACGGCCACCAAGCGGCAGGAGGCCGCGAAGGCGGCCACGCTCCGGAAGGGCCGAAAGGCGCGCCCGCTGGTCTCCGCATACGTATCTTGGCCTTGTATTTGCTTCTTCTCTCTTTGCAAACTTGTTCTCAGCTTTTCTCTTCTCGTTGAGCAGGGCCCCGCTTTCTCTCTCGCGGGCCCATCCGACTTGGTGGTTGGGTCATCAGACGGCTCTGCTGATACCCGCCGCGTGGACCCGCTCGCCGCCCTTTGGGAGGCGACGGAGAAGAATGCGCAGGAGGCGCGGGAGGAGCGGGAGGAGCGGGAGGCTGCGGCCCAAGCGAAGGCGGAGGCAGACGCGGTAGCCAAGTCGCAAGAGGACGCGGCAGTGAAGGAGCAGGCGGACGCGGCCGCCAAAGCATAGGAGGAGGAGGAAGCGTCCCATAGCAAGGCTCTGGAGCCCACCGGTCCGCAACCTGCGGAGCCGATGGCGCTGGAGGGCCAGACGCCGACTGGAGGGGTTGGTGACGACTAGCCGACCCTAGAGAGGGGAGGGGTAGGCCCCATCATCTTGGAGGCGGAGGTGCCTCCGCGCGTGCTGACTGCCGAAGCACAGGGTAGTCGGCCTAGAGCGCCATTGGTACCGCCATCTGGCGGCGAGTTGGTGGTGGGTCCAACTCCCGCGATCCGTATTTCGGTGCGTCGACGCTCGGAGAAGGCGGCCTCAGCGCCAAGGCCGACAGAGATCAGGGCCGCGAGCTCATCGGGGCCGGACACCTAGGCCACCAGCGCTACCCCACCAGACTGCACGTCTGGGGATGGCTCGGGTGTTCTAAACATGGCCGTGCAAGACGTCCTGGCCCGGTTCAATGCCCGAGGCGCTGCTCTCCAGCAATACACACAGGAGTTCTTGGCAACGCGGACGGCCGTCCGAGTATTCTTCTTCTTCTTTTTATTTCTTGTGATCTTCCGTGGGGGCGCGCCAGCACACCCATTGAGTGTAGCCCCCGAGTTCCGGGCCGGCTGCTGCACAGGCGGCTCGGAACTTCAAGGTGAGTTTCGAGTGTTGACTTGTTTTTTCGTCTGTTGCCTCCGTTGTAGGACTACCACAACATCTGCGCGGCTGCCTACAACTCCCAGGTCCAGGAGCTGGCCAAGCGGACCACCGACCTGAACCAGAGTCGGAGTAAGCATTCCATCTTCTTTCTCGTGGGGGCGCGTCAGCGCACCCGCTAGGTGTAGCCCTCGAGATTTGGGCCGACTGCTGAGCAGTCGGGCCGGATCTCCTAGCAACTACTTGTCTTTGGTTGGTGTTGACGTTTTTCTTTTTCCCTGTCTTGGTAGAGGCCGCCGCTGATCTGCGGAAGCGCCTGGGCGAGGTTGAGTCCGCGCTCCACACCAAGGAGCATGAACGCAGCCAGGCGACTCAGGAGTGCGACTGCCTGACCAAGGAGCTGGCGGACCAGGCGGAGCGGCACAAGGCGGAGCTCCAGAAGCTGAAAGAGGGCGAAGGCCTCCTCAAGACCGAGTTCGAGACTCAATGCTCGAACTGGGCCAAGAAGGAGAAGTTCATGTCCGATGGCTATGGCGAGATCGAGTATATGATCGATGGTAAGTTACTTCTTCTTAACAGCTGCCGACTGCTGCAGGAGCCGGCTTCTGGCTTCTAATTTTGTTGCCAGTTCTTCTTGTGTAGAATTATTTCCCGGTCACTCTGTCACCGTCAGCCAGGCCATCGAGGTGCGGTGCAATCAACGGAGGAGGGTGGGTGTTGATATTCCGCCGAACTCGCCTCTCACTCTTGGCGAGCAGCTTCTGACCATCAAGGTTCGCCTGCAGCCGGCTCACCGCACACTCCGCTGCCTGCAGCGTGTTGGAGCAGAAGTGCTGGCGGCCCTCTGGCCGGGTGCTCAAGTCCCCTGCACCCCCAGCCGGATTGCCGACTGGCTGGAGGCTGCCATCTGACGCTTCGAGGCTTGGAAGGGTGCCGCGGCTCAGGCGGGCGCTCGGACGGACTTGGAGTTCGTCAAGGCTTGGTATCCGAGGCTGAACCTGGACCAGCTGGCCACCTTCCGGTAGGAGGCTGGGCCGGATCTGGCGGCAGTGAGCCGCGATCTCACTCGTCACGCGGCGGCTCTCGCCGAGTACGCCAATACCTCTGTCTTCGTCCCGGAGTTGAATGACGACGGCGGTGAGGTGCCACCCAACTGGTTCGGTCTGGACCCGGAGGTGGGGCGGAGGAGATCACCTCCAGCGATGAGGGTGAGGACGGTGAAGACGTCGCGCCAGACAACAGAGCGAGCAGCCGGTCTTAGCCTGACCGAGCCTCGACCAGCGGGCCACGTGATGACGCGCCGACTGCTGCCAGCGCCGACCAGGCCGAGACCCACCAGTCGGCAGCTCCACCATCTGGCACCTCTGCCTCCACCGATCCGTCGGACCCGCCTGCTCCTCCTCTGGCCTAGGCTGTCACTTTACCTTTCTTGTTTTGTAATCTCTCAAACGAACAAGTTAAATTCACACAATTCCACCCATTGGGGGTGTTATTTCAAGCTTTGTTGAATGCTGGACAAAAGCTTTTTGCTATGTAATTTAATTTATTCTCGCACAAGTTTGTGCTCTGCCGGGTTCTAACTTTGTCTTTCTTTTCAGTTCCTTTTAGCTTTTTTCCTTTGCCACCTTCCTTTGGCTTCCGCCCTGCCAGCCGAACAACCGCTCTGCGTCTGTGGCTGGGTCAGTGACTTGGTTGTTTTTAGGATAGACAAGTACTTCGACCTATAAGTGCATCTAGTGCCCCTTAGTGATTTTGGTGTATTGAAGACTTATATGTTAAGGCACTAATGCATTTGTGAGTGTAAACAGGTCTATAAGTCTATGAGGAGTTTGATATTTACAGGAAAAGTCGACCCCTAAAAATGAATATATTTGACTGAAGATTTTGGTATTTCTGAAGACTTTCATGAAGACTTTGAAAGTGAAGAAATTGGTGTGTCCGTGAAGACTTGATATTCATGCGAGGAATATGAAGCTTGAAGACTTTTGTTTTCATAGTTTTGTTTTTCTCTTTCTTGAGTTATAGGAAACACCATACTGTTAAAGGGGGTCGAGGAAATACTAAGGGAAAATTTCCATGTGATGCTCAACTCAAAATCCTACGTCTACCAATCCCTTCGAGTGAAGCCATTGGAAATCTCATACAGTTCAGTCAATTTCTTCAGTGACAGAGACGAAGTTCTTCTGGTCTCTGAGGAATTTGTCCTGACTGAGGAGTTAGGAATTCGCCAGTGTGGATTGCCTACACAGTGAGGAACATGATAGCCCTGAGGATTTTGCTACTTAAAATTCCGACTGTTGCTGTGCTATGCGCCAGCTGTCCCAAAATATCTATCCACCTAATGGTCATATCATTAAAGGGCATTTATGTCTTATCATGTCGAGCTGCTCCCTAGGCTATAAATAGCCGCCCCTTACAACCACTAGCTGGTTGGCTGCTCCAAGAGAAACTGACACTTGTCATTTGAGAGCAACCCATCCTCCAAGGACTTTGAGCGAAAATCATCAAGTGAGGAAAAACCAAAAACCCAAAACCCAAACACCTACAAACCCCAAGTGATTGAGCATCACTGAAGAGATTGATCCTGAGTGGATCCGATGCTTGTTACCTTTGAAGACTGTGCTTCTTCCAGATGGTTGGGCGTCATGGTCTAGAGCATCCAAGAGGAATTGTGGATCGCCGAGTGACCAAGTTTGTGAAGGTTTGGAAGTCGCCTGAAGACTTACCACGAGTGATTGGACGAGGTCTGTGTGACCTTAGTTCAAGGAGAATACGGTGAGGACTGGGTGTCTTGGACTAAGTGTCCTTGACTGGGTGTCCGGGACTGTGTGTCCTCGAGTTTAAATACTCAGCCGCTCCAACCAGACGTACAACTGAGACAACAGTTGGAATTGGTCTACCAAATCATTGTCTTCATCAAGCTTACTGGTTCTATTTCCTCAACTCTTTCATTTCCTCATGACTGTGTTGTGTGCTTGTTCATATCTGTGTTTAAAGACTTTGACTGAAGACTTTCTCAATTTCCTTAGTCAATTTCTTCAGTCTGTTTGTCTTCATCCTGTGTTATCCTGTGATTACGCTTCCTATACTCTGTGCCTGTCTTCATTTCATCATGATGACTATGCCTTTATTCTGTTATGTTTACTTTTGAGTACTTATTCCACTGCTAGTAGTTCTTCGCTAAGGAATTTCCTCACCGGCAAATTCCTCAGTGAAGAATTTCATAAAAATTGCCTATTCACCCCCTAGTCGATATAACGCACTTTCAATTGGTATCAGAGCAAGGTACTCCCTTGTTCTGTGTGATTTTGGTTTAACCGCCTAGAGTTTTAGTTATGTCGACCGCAAGTATGATCAAGGTCTCTGCTGGGTGTCCTACCTTCGATGGGACGGACTACCCCTACTGGAAGAATAAGATGCGAATGCATTTTGAAGCAATTGATAATGATCTCTGGTATGTTGTGGAAAATGGTATTCCCTCAGTCACACCTTCTCTGAATGCTGCCGATGTGAAGAGACTCAAGCAACCCGACTCTCAAGCGAAGAATATCATATGTGGCCATCTGAGCAAAGGACAGTATGGCAGAGTGAGTGCTTTGGAAACAGCGAAGCTTATTCGGGACAGGTTGTCCAAAGTGAATGAAGGAGTCTCAACTCAGCGTGACTCTCGAGTTGATGTTCTTCTCAATCTCTTCAACTGCTTCAAAATACTCGACAATGAAAATGTTCAACAAACCTTCGATCGCCTCACTGACATCTCAAATGAGCTTCAAGCACTTGGTGCCACTGACATCACTGACCATGAGGTGGTGAAGAAATTGCTGAGATCGCTTGATTCCTCATTTGACACTCTGGCATTGATGATACAAGAACGTGCTGATTACAAGTCACTTGATCCCGCTGATATTCTCGAGAGGCTAAATACTCATGAGTTCCAACTTGCTGAAAAGAGAGATCTCTATGGTTCAAGCTATGGCAGAACACGTGCACTGAAGGCCAAGGTAGTATCTGAGTCCAAAGATGAAGACTCTGGTAGCAGCCTTGGTGATCCTGAAGAACTGAGCCATGATCTGGCTCTGCTCGTGAAGAAGTTCCAAAAGTTCTCAAGACGTGGTCGCCTTGGAAGATCCTCAAGGAGCAATGATTCCTCATCCAGTGACTACAAGAAGAGGCTCTGTCACAAATGCAAGAAACCTAGACATTTCATTCAAGATTGTCCTCAGTGGGAAAAGGAACCAAAGAAGAAGAAATACAAGGATTACAGTTCTGATGATGCGAAGAAAAAGAAGAAATCCACAAAATCCTCATCATCAAAATCCTCCAAGCCTTCATATCACAAGAATAGCATCTCCAAGAAGGCCAGGGCATTCATTGGCAAGGAAATGGACTCTGAGGCTGAATCTGAAGGAAATGAGGAAGAGGAGTCATCTGAGGAGTCCGAATCCAGAGTGGGAAGCCTTGCTCTCGCTACTGCATTCGTCAGCAAGTCTATCTTCAACTAAAGAAAATGACCTCACCAACAAGGCTGATGAAGGCGATGATGACTACGCTCCCACCTATTGCTTCATGGCAAAGGGTACCAAGGTACTCAAATATACCTCCTCTGAATCAAGTGAGAATGAATCTGATGAAACCTTAAACCCAACTATTCTAAACTTGCTAAGATTGCTATAAAACAATAAAGGGCTTTAGAAAAGGTTCAAAACATGCTAAATAAAAGTGATGATATGTTGGGTGAAGAAATGGATTGCACTGAAACTTTGACTGAAAATCTTCAGAGACTTCAGTCCAAGCTTGACAAACTTCAAAGTCATCATAACACTCTCTTATCGGATCATGAGAAGCTTTCTTATGAATTTCTTCAAAGAAAGCAAGACCTTGAGAAGCTAAGAGTGAGTTATGAAGATCTTCAGAAGGAGCGCGATTCATTACTTGCTCAACAAATCAGCGCTTCTCAGGAAGAATTTGTTCCACCATGCTTGAAGTACATTGAACGTGAATCTGCTAATTCTTCACCTAAATGTTCAAATGCTGCTAATGTTTCAAATTCTTCACATGCCTCTGCTATCACTAATTCCTCATCTGAGGACATTACTAGTATCACTGACGATGCAGGGCTGAAGGAATTGTACACGACAGGCATGTACAAAAGCCTCAAAGGGCATCAGGCACTTTGTGACGTGCTTAAAAAGCAGATCCTCAATAGGAACCCTAGGAAAGAGGGTATCGCCTTTGAGAGGAAACTCAATGGTGATGGTACATATTGGAAGCCTGAGCAGTACCCTAAAACTACATGGGTCGGTGCAAAGGGACCTTCAGTTGATCCATCTAACTTATCTGGATTTGCATGTGAATCTCCTCATTCTGATGATGAGTCAATTGACTCCAATTATAAGCTATTCAAAAATCAGAATGGTGAAGTATTTGCTAGATATGATGGCACTAACTGCAGGAATGACTCCCCTATGAAGAAAATCTGGGTTCCCAAAAGATGTCTTGAAAATCTTCAGGTGAATGTCATCATGACGCCACCTGTGAAGAATAGTAACCCCAGATCAAATTCTTCATATGGACCAAATTCCTCATATGGAGCAAAGTCCTCATATGAACATCATCGTGCTAACACGTCTGTTTCGCAGGGAAGATCTAAGGATTATGGATATATGCATTATTCTTCAAATCATTATGTCCATAAGTCCTCGAAGAATTTCTCTGCATACTCTTATGCTTACTCTAACCCCTCTTATGTGAAACGAAATGGACTGGCTTCTATGCCATCCTTCTCGTATGGAGCTCACAGAATGATGAACTATTTGCCACCCCTTCAGATGTGGGTGGTGAAGAAAAAGAACTAATCTCTTCTGCAGGGTCAGGTCTCCAGACGCACATAATCATCTGAAGAATTTGCTGGAGACCTGAGCATGCCTGAAAGGATGCAGGCTAACCATGGAGAAATGAACTTTCATTTCTCACGTCCTCATATTGCGTCATTAGTTCTTTTACTTGATGAAATTGATCTGATGAATTGATGTCATATTCTTCACTGATGAAGTATATGAGTTTGTAAGCTGCACTAATTCATCTGCAGGATGATCAACCCAAAGCCACTGAGTGGGTCCTCGATAGTGGATGTACAAACTACATGACTGGTGACAAGAATCTATTGATGGATGCTCCATTATCTCCGTCGCATCTAAAGCATATCATCTTTGCTGACAAAGGCAAAAGTCGGGTATTGGGTCTAGGTAAGGTTGCAATTACAAAGGATCAACACATGGACAAAGTCATGCTTGTTGAGTCCTTAGGATACAACCTTATGTCTGTCTCAATGCTTTGTGATCTTGATATGGTTGTTGTCTTTGGCAAGTACCATTGTGTTGTGGTTATGGAAGCTGACAATTCCAAAGTCTTCGAAGGCTTTAGGAGAGGAGACCTATATATTTTTGATTTCTCTACAGGACCACAACCAGCCGTGTGCTTACTTGCAAAAGCTTCAGAAGGCTGGCTCTGGCATTGACGACTTGGTCATGCAGGCATGAGGAATTTGCACACGCTTGCGAAGAAGAAGCATGTCATTGGCATCGAGAATGTCAAATTGCTCAAGGATCACCTATGCGGAGCCTGTGAAGCTGGGAAGATGACCAAGGCCAAGCATCCAGCAAAGACTATCATGACCACCACTCGCCCGTTTGAATTGCTTCACATGGATCTCTTTGGTCCTAATCATTATTCTTCTATTTCAAATAAAGCATCTCAATATGGCTTTGTTATTGTTGATGATTATTCTCGCTACACATGGGTACACCTTGTTACTTACAAACATGAAGTGCAGGAAGTCTTCAAACAATTTTCCTCGAGGGCTTCAATCAACTTTGGTGTGAAGATCAAGCACATCAGAAGTGACAATGGCACTGAGTTCAAGAATTTTGGTCTCGATGACTATCTTGATGAACTTGGTATTACTCATGAGTTATCTGCTCCTTACACTCCTCAGCAGAATGGCATCGTGGAGTGCAAGAACAGGACTCTTGCAGAGATGGTTCGCACTATGCTTGATGAATACAAAACGCCTCGTCGTTTCTGGACTGAGGCAATTGATACTGCGTGCCACATCATCAATAGAGTATATCTTCACAAATTCTTCAAAAAGACTACCTATGAACTCCTCACTGATAAGAAACCCGATAGAGCACCTACCTACTGTGATAGATGAACCAGCACCTGAGGAAACTATCAAGTTCAAGGCTACTGAGGATGTCATTCCTACTGAAGAATCTGCTGAAGAATTCATTCCAGAACATGAAGAACGTCGAGCTAATGCACCTGAAGAAAATGATGAAGAAAATGGTGCTGAAGAAAACACTGATCAAATTCTTCAACGACAACCAGCTCATCCTCGCATTGCAAAAGAAGTGCAAGTTGAAAAGATCATCAATGACATCAAAGCGCCAGGTCCTCTCACACGCTCAAAGCTTCACATTTGTCTAACTTTTGTGGGCAGTATGCTTTTGTCTCTATTACAGAGCCCACTAAGGTAGATGAAGCATTTCTGGAGCATGAGTGGATTCAGGCCATGCAAGAGGAATTACATCAGTTCGAGCTTAACAATGTCTGGGAACTGGTCAAACGTCCAGATCCTCGCAAGCACAATATCATCGGCACAAAGTGGATCTACTGCAACAAGCAAGATGAAAATGGCCTTGTGGTGAGGAATAAGGCACGGCTTGTAGCTCAAGGTGTTGGGGAACGTTGCAGAAAACAAAAATTTTCCTACTCGTTTCACCAAGATCCATCTAGGAGTTCATCTAGCAACGAGTGATTAGATGCATCTATGTACCTTGTAGATCGCGAGCGGAAGCGTTCAAAGAACGGGGATGATGTAGTCGAACACGACGTGATTCAAATCACCGATGATCAAGCACCGAACGGACGGTGCCTCCGCGTTCAACACACGTACGGAACGGATGACGTCTCCTCCTTTCTTGATCCAGCAAGGGGGGAAGAGAGGTTGATGAAGATCCAGCAGCACGACAGCGTGGTGGTGGATGCAGGGCGTCACAGTAGCAGGGCTTCGCCTATACTATGAGAGAGAGACGTAACAGGGAGAGAGGAAGCACCAAAGGCTGAGGTATGAAATCCCTCCTCTCCCCCACTATATATAGGAGGGCCAAGGGGGGGTGGTGCGCATCCTAGGAGATCCAATCTCCTAGGTGCGGCGGCCAGGGGAGGGTTTCCCTCCCCCCCAAGGCACCTCGGGGTGCCTTCCACCACTTGGACTCCTCCGTGGTGGAAACCCTAGGCGCATGGGCCTAGTAGGGCTGGTGCCCTTGGCCCATGAAGGCCAAGGCGCACCCCCTACAGCCCATGTGGCCCCCCGGGACAGGTGGCCCCACCCGGTGGGCCCCCGGGACCCCTCCGGTGGTCCCGGTACAATACCGATAACCCCGAAACTTGTCCCGATGGCCGAAACAACACTTCCTATATATAATTCTTTACCTACGGATCATTCCGGAACTCCTCATGACGTCCGGGATCTCATTCGGGAATCCGAACAACATTCGGGCTACTGCATACTCATATCTTCATAACCCTAGCGTCACCGAACCTTAAGTGTGTAGACCCTACGGGTTCGGGAGACAAGCAGACATGACCGAGACGACTCTCCGGTCAATAACCAACAGCGGGATCTGGATACCCATGATGGCTCCCACATGCTCCACGATGATCTCATCGGATGAACCACGATGTCGAGGATTAATCAACCCCGTATACAATTCCCTTTGTCAATCGGTATGTTACTTGCCCGAGAGTCGATCGTCGGTATCCCAATACCTTGTTCAATCTCGTTACCGGCAAGTCACTTTACTCGTACCGTAATGCATGATCCCGTGATCAACCATTTGGTCACCTTGAGCTTATAATGATGATGCATTACCGAGTGGGCCCAGTGATACCTCTCCGTTATCCAGAGTGACAAATCCCAGTCTCGATCCGTGTCAACCCAACAGACACTTTCGGAGATACCTGTAATTGCACCTTTATAGTCACCCAGTTACGTTGTGACGTTTGATACACCCAAAGCACTCCTACGGTATCCGGGAGTTGCACAATCTCATGGTCTAAGGAAATGATACTTGACATTAGAAAAGCTCTAGCAAACGAACTACACGATCTTTGTGCTATGCTTAGGATTGGGTCTTGTCCATCACATCATTCTCCTAATGATGTGATCCCGTTATCAATGACATCCAATGTCCATAGTCAGGAAACCATGACTATCTGTTGATCAACGAGCTAGTCAACTAGAGGCTTACTAGGGACATATTTGGTCTATGTATTCACACATGTATTACGATTTCCGGATAATACAGTTATAGCATGAATAAAGACAATTATCATGAACAAAGAAATATAATAATAATGCTTTTATTATTGCCTCTAGGGCATATTTCCAACAGGTCTCCCACTTGCACTAGAGTCAATAATCTAGTTACATTGTGTTGAATCGAACACCCATGGAATTCTGGTGTTGATCATGTTTTGCCCTAGGGAGAGGTTTAGTCAACGGATCTGCTATATTCAGGTCCGTATGTACTTTACAAATCTCTATGTCTCCATTTTGAACATTTTCACGAATGGAGTTGAAGCGACGCTTGATGTGCCTTGTCTTCTTGTGAAACCTGGGCTCCTTGGCAAGTGCAATAGCTCCAGTGTTGTCACAAAAGAGTTTGATTGGCCCCGACGCATTGGGTATGACTCCTAGGTCGGTGATGAACTCCTTCACCCATATAGCTTCATGTGCTGCCTCTGAGGCTGCCATGTACTCCGCTTCACATGTAGATCCCGCCACGACGCTCTGTTTGCAGCTGCACCAGCTCACTGCTCCACCATTCAACATATACACGTATCCGGTTTGTGACTTAGAGTCATCCAGATCTGTGTCGAAGCTAGCGTCGACGTAACCCTTTACAATGAGCTCTTCGTCACCTCCATAAACGAGAAACATTTCCCTAGTCCTTTTCAGGTACTTCAGGATATTCTTGACCGCTGTCCAGTGTTCCTTGCCGGGATTACTTTGGTACCTTCCTACCAAACTTACGGCAAGGTTTACATCAGGTCTGGTACATAGCATGGCATACATAATAGAACCTATGGCTGAGGCATAGGGGATGACACTCATCTCTTCTATCTCTTCTGCCGTGGTCGGACATTGAGCTGAGCTCAATTTCATACCTTGCAAAACAGGCAAGAACCCTTTCTTGGACTGATCCATTTTGAACTTCTTCAAAATCTTATCAAGGTATGTGCTTTGTGAAAGACCTATGAGGCGTCTTGATCTATCTCTGTAGATCTTGATGCCTAATATATAAGCAGCTTCTCCAAGGTCCTTCATTGAAAAACTTTTATTCAAGTAGGCCTTGGTGCTGTCCAAGAGTTCTATATCATTTCCCATCAAAAGTATGTCATCTACATATAGTATGAGAAATGCTACAGAGCTCCCACTCACTTTCTTGTAAATGCAGGCTTCTCCATAAGTCTGCGTAAACCCAAACGCTTTGATCATCTCATCAAAGTGAATGTTCCAACTCCGAGATGCTTGCACCAGCCCATAAATCGAGCGTTGGAGCTTGCACACCTTGTTAGCATTCTTAGGATCGACAAAACCTTCCGGCTGCATCATATACAATTCTTCCTTAAGGAAACCATTAAGGAATGCCGTTTTGACATCCATTTGCCATATTTCATAATCATAGAATGCGGCAATCGCTAACATGATTCGGACGGACTTCAGCTTCGCTACCGGTGAGAAAGTCTCATCGTAGTCAACCCCTTGAACTTGTCGATAACCCTTAGCGACAAGCCTAGCTTTATAGATGGTCACATTACCATCCGTGTCTGTCTTCTTCTTAAAGATCCATTTATTTTCTATGGCTCGCCGTTCAACGGGCAAGTCAGTCAAAGTCCATACTTCGTTTTCATACATGGATCCTATCTCGGATTTCATGGCTTCTAGCCATTTGTCGGAATCCGGTCCCGCCATCGCTTCTTCATAGTTCGAAGGTTCGCCGTTGTCTAACAACATGATTTCCAAGACAGGGTTGCCGTACCACTCTGGTGCGGAACGTGTCCTTGTGGACCTTCGAATTTCAGTAGGATCTTGATCAGAAGTATCTTGATCATCATGAATAACTTCCTCTCTAGTCGGTGCAGGCACCTCAGGAACATTTTCTTGAGTTGCGCCATTTACCGGTTCAAGAGGTAATACTTCATCAAGCTCTACTTTCCTCCCACTTACTTCTTTCGAGAGAAACTCTTTCTCTAGAAAGAATCCATTCCTGGCAACAAAGATCTTGCCTTCGGATCTGAGGTAGAAGGTATACCCATAAGTTTCTTTAGGGTATCCTATGAAGACGCATTTTTCCGACTTGGGTTCGAGCTTTTCAGGTTGAAGTTTCTTGACATAAGCATCGCATCCCCAAACTTTTGGAAACGACAGCTTAGGTTTCTTCCCAAACCATAATTCATACGGTGTCGTCTCAACGGATTTCGACGGAGCCCTATTTAAAGTGAATGCGGCAGTCTCTAAAGCATAGCCCCAAAAAGATAACGGTAAATTGGCAAGAGACATCATAGATCGCACCATATCTAATAAAGTGCGATTACGACGTTCGGACACACCATTACGTGAGGTGTTCCAGGCGGCGTTAGTTGTGAAACTATTCCACATTTTCTTAAGTGTGTGCCAAATTCATGACTCAAGTATTCTCCTCCACGATCTGATCATAGAAACTTGATTTTCCTGTCATGTTGATTCTCAACTTCACTCTGAAATTCCTTGAACTTTTCAAAGGTTTCAGACTTGTGTTTCATTAAGTAGACATACCCATATCTACTTAAGTCATCAGTGAGGGTGAGAACATAACGATAGCCACCGCGAGCCTCAACACTCATTGGACCGCACACATCAGTATGTATGATTTCCAATAAGTTGGTTGCTCGCTCCATTGTTCCTGAGAACGGAGTCTTGGTCATTTTTCCCATGAGGCATGGTTCGCACGTGTCAAATGATTCATAATCAAGAGATTCTAAAAGTCCATCTGCATGGAGCTTCTTCATGCGTTTGACACCTATGTGACCAAGGCGGCAGTGCCACAAGTATGTGGGACTATCATTATCAACTTTACATCTTTTGGTATTCACACTATGAATATGTGTAGTAATACGCTCGAGATTCATTAAGAATAAACCATTGACTATCGGAGCATGACCATAAAACATATCTCTCATATAAATAGAACAACCATTATTCTCGGATTTAAATGAGTAGCCATCTCGTATTAAACGAGATCCTGATACAATGTTCATGCTCAGACATGGCACTAAATAACAATTATTGAGGTTTATAACTAATCCCGTAGGTAAATGTAGAGGTAGCGTGCCGACGGCGATCACATCGACCTTGGAACCATTCCCGACGCGCATCGTCACCTCGTCCTTCTCCAGTTTCCGTTTATTCCGCAGCTCCTGTGGTGAGTTACAAATATGAGTAACGGCACCGGTATCAAATACCCAGGAGTTACTACGAGTACTGGTAAGGTACACATCAATCACATGTATATCAAATATACCTTTGGTGTTTCCGGCCTTCTTATCCGCTAAGTATTTAGGGCAGTTTCGCTTCCAGTGACCCTTCCCTTTGCAATAAAAGCACTCTGTCTCAGGCTTGGGTCCATTCTTTGACTTCTTCCCGACAGCTTGCTTGCCGGGCGCAGCAACTTCCTTGCCGTCCTTCTTGAAGTTCTTTTTACCCTTGCCCTTCTTGAACTTAGTGGTTTTATTCATCATCAACACTTGATGTTCCTTCTTGACTTCTACCTCTGCTGATTTCAGCATAGCAAATACTTCAGGAATGGTCTTTACCATCCCCTGCATATTGAAGTTCATCACAAAGCTCTTGTAGCTTGGTGGAAGCGACTGGAGGATTCTGTCAATGACCGCGTCATCCGGGAGATTAACTCCCAGCTGAGTCAAGCGGTTATGTAACCCAGACATAGTGAGTATGTGCTCACGGACAGAACTATTTTTTCCTCCATCTTACAGCTGAAGAACTTATCGGAGACTTCTATCTCTCGGATCCGGGCATGAGCTTGAAAAACCATTTTTAGGCTCTTCGAACATCTCATATGCTCCATGTCTCTCAAAACGCTTTTGGAGCCCCGGCTCTAAGCTGTAAAGCATGCCGCACTGAACGAGGGAGTAGTCATCAGTACGTGTCTGCCAAGCGTTCATAGCGTCTTGGTTCTGTGGGACGGGTGGATCACCTAGCGGTGCTTGTAGGACATAATCTTTCTTGGCAGCTATGAGGATGATCCTCAGGTTCCGGACCCAGTCCGTATAGTTGCTGCCATCGTCTTTCAGCTTGGTTTTCTCTAGGAACGCGTTGAAGTTGAGGACTACGTTGGCCATTTGATCTACAAGACATATTGTAAAGATTTTTAGACTAAGTTCATGATAATTAAGTTCATCTAATCAAATTATTAATGAACTCCCACTTAGATAGACATCCCTCTTCTAGTCATCTAAGTATAACATGATCCGAGTTGGCTAGGCCATGTCCGATCATCACGTGACACGGACTAGTCAACGTCGGTGAACATCTTCATGTTGATCGTATCTTCTATACGACTCGTGTTCGACCTTTCGGTCTCTGTGTTCCGAGGCCATGTCTTCACATGCTAGGCTCGTCAAGTTAACCCTAAGTGTTTTTGCATGTGTAAAACTTCTTACACCCGTTGTATGTGAACGAAAGGATCTATCACACCCGATTAACACGTGGTGCTTCGAAGCGACGAACTGTAGCAACGGTGCACAGTTAGGGGAGAACACTTCTTGAAATTGTTGTAAGGGATCATCTTATTTACTACCGTCGTTTTAAGTAAACAAGATGCAAAACATGATAAACATCACATGTAATCAAATAATAATAGTGACATGATATGGCCAATATCACATAGCTCCTTTGAATCTCCATCTTGGGGCTCCATGATCATCCTTGTAGATCGTCAATACTCATCGACATAAAGTCGTGATCCTTGTACAGACATGATCAATCTCCATACATCAACATATATCATTCATCACATCCTTTTGGCCATTATCACATCACATAAGCATACCCTGCAAAAACAAGTTAGACGTCCTCTAATTGTTGTTGGCATGTTTTACGTGGCTGCTATGGGTTTCTAGAAAGAACGTTTCTTACCTACGCAATGACCACAACGTGATATGCCAATTGCTATTTACCCTTCATAAGGACCCTTTTCATCGAATCCGATCCGACTAAAGTGGGAGAGACAGACACCCGCTAGCCACCTTATGCAACTAGTGCATGTCAGTCGGTGGAACCTGTCTCACGTAAGAGTACGTGTAAGGTCGGTCCGGGCCGCTTCATCCCACGATGCCGCCGAATCAAGATAAGACTAGTAACGGCAAGCATATTGAACAAAATCAACGCCCACAACTACTTTGTGTTCTACTCGTGCAAGAGAACTACGCATAGACCTAGCTCATGATGCCACTGTTGGGGAACGTTGCAGAAAACAAAATTTTCCTACTGCGTTTCACCAAGATCCATCTAGGAGTTCATCTAGCAACGAGTGATTAGATGCATCTACGTACCTTGTAGATCGCGAGCGGAAGCGTTCAAAGAACGGGGATGATGTAGTCGAACACGACGTGATTCAAATCACCGATGATCAAGCACCGAACGGACGGTGCCTCCGCGTTCAACACACGTACGGAACGGATGACGTCTCCTCCTTTCTTGATCCAGCAAGGGGGGAAGAGAGGTTGATGAAGATCCAGCAGCACGACGGCGTGGTGGTGGATGCAGGGCGTCACAGTAGCAGGGCTTCGCCTATACTACGAGAGAGAGACGTAACGGGGAGAGAGGAAGCACCAAAGGCTGAGGTATGAAATCCCTCCTCTCCTCACTATATATAGGAGGACCAAGGGGGGGTGGTGCGCCAGCCCAGGAGATCTAATCTCCTTGGTGCGGCGGCCAGGGGAGGTTTCCCTCCCCCCACCTCGGGGTGCCTTCCACCACTTGGACTCCTCCGTGGTGGAAACCCTAGGCGCATGGGCCTAGTAGGGCTGGTGCCCTTGGCCCATGAAGGCCAAGGCGCACCCCCTACAGCCCATGTGGCCCCCCGGGACAGGTGGCCCCACCCGGTGGGCCCCCGGGACCCCTCCGGTGGTCCCGGTACAATACCGATAACCCCGAAACTTGTCCCGATGGCCGAAACAGCACTTCCTATATATAATTCTTTACCTCCGGACCATTCCGGAACTCCTCGTGACGTCCGGGATCTCATCCGGAACTCCGAACAACATTCGGGTTAACTGCATACATATCTTCACAACCCTAGCGTCACCGAACCTTAAGTGTGTAGACCCTACGGGTTCGGGAGACAAGACATGACCGAGACGACTCTCCGGTCAATAACCAACAGCGGGATCTGGATACCCATGTTGGCTCCCACATGCTCCACGATGATCTCATCGGATGAACCACGATGTCGAGGATTCAAGCAACCCCGTATACAATTCCCTTTGTCAATCGGTATGCTACTTGCCCGAGATTCGATCGTCGGTATCCCAATACCTCGTTCAATCTCGTTACCGGCAAGTCACTTTACTCGTACCGTAATGCATGATCCCGTGACCAGACACTTGGTCACTTTGAGCTCATAATGATGATGCATTACCGAGTGGGCCCAGTGATACCTCTCCGTCATACGGAGTGACAAATCCCAGTCTTGATCCGTGTCAACCCAACAGACACTTTCGGAGATACCGTAGTACCTTTATAGTCACCCAGTTACGTTGTGACGTTTGGTATACCCATACGGTAGGAAAAGATACTTGACATTGGAAAAAGCTCTAGCAAACGAACTACACGATCTTTGTACTATGCTTAGGATTGGGTCTTGTCCATCACATCATTCTCCTAATGATGTGATCCCGTTATCAATGACATCCAATGTCCATAGCCAGGAAATCATGACTATCTGTTGATCAACGAGCTAGTCAACTAGAGGCTTACTAGGGACATATTATGGTCTATGTATTCACACGTGTATTACGATTTCCGGATAATACAGTTATAGCATGAATAAAGACAATTATCATGAACAAAGAAATATAATAATAATGCTTTTATTATTGCCTCTAGGGCATATTTCCAACACAAGGCTACACACAGGTTGGAGGAATTGATTTCGATGAAACTTTTGCACCTGTTGCTAGACTTGAGGCTATTCGCATATTACTTGCTTATGCTAACCATCATGATATCACTTTATATCAAATGGATGTGAAAAGTGCATTCCTCAATGGTAAGCTTGAGGAAGAAGTATATGTTGCTCAACCCCCAGGTTTTGAAGATCCAAAGAATCCTGACAAAGTCTTCAGACTCAACAAGGCCCTCTATAGCCTCAAGCAGGCCCCACGGGCTTGGTATGATACTTTGAAGGAACTCTTCATGAAGAAAGGCTTCAAACCCAATTCACTCGACCCTACTCTTTTCACTAAATCTTATGATGGTGAATTGTTTATGTGCCAAGTATATGTTGATGATATTGTCTTTGGCTGTACTGACCAACGTTATAGTGATGAATTTGCCTATATGATGAGTGAAGAATATCAAATGTCTAGGATGGGAGAGTTGAAATTCTTCTTAGGTCTTCAAATTCGTCAACAACACAATGGCATATTCATATCTCAGGAGAAATACCTCAAGGATGTACTGAGGAAATTTGGCATGCAAGATTGCAAAGGCGTCAAAATTCCTATGCCCACAAATGGCCATCTGTGCACTGATGAAAATGGTATTGACTTCGATCATAAGGTATACCGCTCCATGATAGGTTCCTTATTATACTTATGTGCATCTAGGCCAGATATAATGCTTAGTGTTTGCATGTGTGCCCGATTTCAAGCTGCAGCAAAGGAATCACACCATAAGGCTGTGAAGCATATTCTTCGATATCTAGCTCACACACCGACACTTGGATTATGGTACCCCAAGGGCTCGGCTTTTGATCTTGTTGGATATTCTGGCTCTGACTATGCTGGTGATCGTGTGGATCGCAAGTCAACATCTGGTACATGTCATTTCCTTGGACGATCTTTGGTCTGTTGGTCCTCGAAGAAACAAAACTGCGTATCACTATCTACTGCTGAAGCTGAGTACATTGCCGCTGGTTCTTGCTGTGCTCAATTGCTATGGATGAAGCAAACTCTCAAGGACTACGGCATCAACATGAAGAATGTGCCTCTCTTCTGTGACAATGAGAGTGCCATCAAGATTGCTCACAACCCAGTTCAGCACTCGAAGACAAAGCACATTCAGATTCGTCATCATTTTCTTCATGATCATGTGTTGAAGGGCGACATTTCTATTGAGCATGTGAAGACTGAAGAACAGCTAGCCGATATCTTCACAAAGCCCTTGGATGAGAAGAGATTTAGCAAGTTTCGGTGTGAGCTAAATATCGTAGAATCTTCGAATGTTCTTTGAAAAGGACACTCATCCTAACACTTATGAAAAATTGATGACTTAGATGTGCAACACATGAAGAAACGTTTTTCTTCAATCAATGAAGAATAACACTCTTAGTGTGAAGAAATTAACGAAGAATTTGATTCTCAGAACCCTACGATAATTGTACGCGGTGTCTGAAATCATCATTCTTATACGGTGGGTCACGCCACCACCAAAAGTTGAAATTCCTCAAATTATTCATATTCTTCAACTTTGCATAGTCTTCACTGGTTCCATCATTTTTCTTCATTGGCTATATATATATATATATGAGTTTATGTCCTCTATAGCATTCACTTATTGCTATTTCTTCAAGTTGGTTTTCTGCTAAGTGAATGTGATCAGACCCTTCCCCTCTATGCTATACTCAACCCAATCTGTTCACAAATTCTTCATGTGCGTTCTATTTGAAACTCGTTCAAAATCTTCACTATGTCCTTGTCAGCTGAAGAAAGTGCGAACGGAACTTTAAAACCTATCTTATCGAAATTTTTGGTTTTGCCGCTCAAACCGTTCTGCATCCCACGATACACTTATCCACTCACCCATGATCTAACACGATCTCCACCTCTCACTGGTGGGTGACACATGTCATGCGAATGAGAAGGGTCAGGGTCACGTTCGTCCAATTTCTTCGGGCGAGCAGTTTTTCACCGTGGCTATAAATACCCCTCCTTCCCTCCTTCACTTCTTTTACTCCGCTCGACCTCTCTCTCTAGCTCGAGCTTCTCAAACCCTAGCGCCGTCGCTACTTCATCGCCACCGGTGAGGAAGAGCTTCACTGCCTCGACCTCGTCGCCGATGTACTCGTGCCGACCGCGGACATCTTCACTACGCCGCCGCCGTAGCCGTCTTCCTCCGCCAAGTTAGGGCGTGGAAGATCTGCACAGATGAGCTTCACATCTCCTCACTCCAGTTTGTCATGTTCTTCATCCAAGGTAATTAAAAGTTACTTTTACTGCCCTCGTTGATTCGAATGATTATCGACAAAATCTTCAAAAGTGTTTTTCTTCATATCTTCACACACTGAACACCTCACAAGTCATCCGTTCTTGATTCGTTTCTCTAAGCATCATTTTTCTTCAAGATTCCTCAATTGTGTGGATCTTCGATCTATACAACTCTGGAACCTAAGACAAAGAATGCTTAGTGAAAATCTTCAAGACTCATCTGGTCAAATTCCTCAAACTTGTTCTTTTTGAAAAAAACCTTCTGAGAACGCATATGACCTCTCCAAATTCCTCACAACTATACTCTGTTCACAGGTACACATGTCAGCTACTGAATCACTAGGTTCTCATCAACTTAACTCATTTGCAGCGTTCCTCAAAGAAAAGTTGCATACTTCATCAGAGAATTCGATTGTTCAAATTCCTCAACTGAAGAAAATGGCTGATGGTAAAAGGCCACAGAAGGGAGGAAAGAGGCCTGAGGTAAATACAGCGTTTGAAATCCCTGATGACATATAGGCTGGGTACTGCACACCTACTGAGGAAACCAAGAATGAGCGCAAAGTGCGCATTCAGAAGATAGAGAGGAGATGGGCAAGAGAATGGAGGGAGTACAGATATGTCACTCCTAAGTATATGAAGAAATTCGCACTCAATCCTCCATGCCCAAGAGCACCACTGGCACCTGGCCAGAATGCTGATCCCACCAGCCTCAAGTGCGGTGAGGACTATCCTGATGAATGGGCCAAGCGCCAAGGCAAGTTGGCTAAGCAAGCCAAAGAAGCAATGAAGAAATTCAATGAAGACTCTGCTGCTGCTGCTGCCTCTGCTGAGGCCTTTGCTGTCAAGCCAAAGAAGGCTATGTCAAAGAAGCCTGCGCGCAAGCCAAGTGCTTCACCAACAATGCCCTCAAGGCCAAGTTCCTCAGCAATGCCCTCACGGCCAGAATCATCAAAGCCCTCACGGAAAATTCCTCATGCTGCTCCTGTTCCTCCAAAGTCCTTAGCTCCTCCGCCAAAGCCTTCAGCTGTTCCGACCAAATCCTCAGCACCTGTGCATCTCGCTTCATGCCAAAGGACTGCCGGCATCTCCATTGCCTCAGGTGTCTCAGCTAGTTCCTCAGCTACACCAAGTTCCTCAGCTGGCCCCTCACTGCTGAAGACAAAGGCCACTGTTGGACGAGGTCCTCGCCCAAGTCCTCAAAAGAAACAAGTCGCTTTCCAAGTGCCGTCTGATGAAGACGAAGCTGATGATGATGAACTTGAAAAAATCATCAGAGACAGGCAAGTCAGGGCCGCTAGAGCCAAAGGATTAGAAGTGCCACGGCTTTTGGATCCCAAGCTGATACTCGATTACATTGATGATTGGCACAAGGACCCCAACACTCCCTTGCCTGACTTCAAGCTGACTCCTGGCCAGAGTCACATGCTGACCCACTTCATTCAAGAAGAAAAGTGGAAATTTGAGAAGGCCAGGCAGATCAAGAAAGCGCAGTACAAGAAAGAGCGCTATCTGAAGAAAAACATTGTCTCTATGACAACTGAAGAACTTGTCACTATTCAGATTGAGATTAAGAAGCTCAGTGATGACTTTGACGCATATCGCGCTGATTGGCTTGGAGCCAAGGTTCGTTTTGTGAAACTTGCGGATAACTTCACTTCCAATGTTGCAGCCCCAACACAACAGGAAATTCCTCAGGCTGAAGCATCTGCTCAGCCTACTGAAGAAAATGCCAGCATTGCTGATGACAATCAGGCTGCTGAAGATAATGTGAGTTCCTGGGCTGATGACTGCATTCCAGCCGCTGAAGAAATTGCCAGGGCACCCACTAGTGGTGTGCCTGAAGAAACTGAAGAACTCAGGACAATTGCATCAGTTGTGCCTGAAGAAAATCAACCAGATTCCTTAGCTGCTCCTGCACCAACTTCAACTCCAATCCTTCCATCTGCATCAGATGTGAAGAAGACCAAGGCTGCAGAGCGTGCTGTAGTGAAGAAAAGGAAAGCATCAGCTGCTTCAGATTCTTCAGCTCCGAAGAAAATGAAGCCTATGACAAGCCCATTTGCAAATCCGATTGATGTTGTTCCCATCTCAACTAGGCCATCAAAGGACCTTGTTCCTTTTGATGAAGAATATGTGATCCCCAGCGGATCTGATGACGAAACTCCTTCTGCTGCTTCGTCTGAACCAATCGATGAAGAAATTGAAGTGGATGCTATCCCTTCAACACCTATCATCTCCTCGCCTATGCCTCAGTTCACAGCTGAAGAGGCTGGCGTTGAAGAAATGGAAAATGAAGATGTGGACATTGGCTGCTCCACACCCGTAATCAGTGACGAATTCTGGGAAAGTCAGCATCGAAACTCTCCAATGTTCACCCCTCTATAGCAAATTCCTCAGTCCCCCACACAAACTGTTCACCTGGGCTCTGAAGAAACTCATCCCACCGCATCTGTCCATGAGGAAATTCCAGCCACTAGCGCTGAAGAAACTGCTGCTGCTGAACAACCAACTACGCATATTGCCACTAAGGAGGAACCAGAAATTCCTCAGCCTGAAGAACCTGCGATTGAGATTCCTGAGGTCATGATGCAACTCACTGACACTCCTCTGCCGAAGCCAAAGGATCCATTCTCACGCAAGCAAAAGTTCAAGGCTAATGATTTCTTCGGCGAGCACGTATTCTTCGAAGACTACAACCCATATGACTCTGCTCGCATTAGGAAGAGGCGTTTCTGGACTACCAGTCAAGCCAATTTCTATTCCTCAGTGCTGTTCAACAAGGAGAAGATTTTCTACCATGAGCATATTCCTCACGTGGATATGGAATCTCTACCGTGCTTCGCACCAGTCCTGAGTGTTCTTCACGACGCTGGACTGCTCAACTTTTGCTCTGACATCTGCGATTGGAATGAAGAACTAATTCTTCAATTCTATGCAACACTGCACATCACCGGAGATGCTGAAGATGTGAATTCATGGGTGCTGGACTGGATGTCTGAAAACACTCACTACACTGCACCAGCCTCTGAATTGCTTCATGCTCTACCACTCAGTCCTCCCCTTGAAGAAGCTTGCTGCATCTATAGTGAACCTGAGCTCATACATCATTACATGCAGGAGCTGATGAAACCTTTGAAGCCATTTCAAGCACCAAGAACCAAATTCCTCGTGAAGGAATTGTTGTACGTGCCCAGAACTGTCTATCATATTCTTACAAGGACAATCAGTCCTATCAAAGGCCACGACTCATCTGATGAGGAAATTGTTGGCATCATGAAGAATCTGGTATTCAACATCGTTCATGGCATTCCTGTCAATTATCACGATTTCTTCATGAGGACTATGGCCAATGTTGCACTGTCTCCGTTTGAGCTGAAGCCCTATGCACCTTGGATCATGAGATTCCTCAGGACAAGGTCTTCACTCAACTACAAAGCTGATTTCCAGAATCACCTCAGCTACTTGCCCCCAATTGAAGTCCTCAACCAGACATATTCCTTAGTTGATGGAAAGGGCAAGGCACCAGCTGTAGTAGATGAAGGCATTCGTCCATTGGATGGTCAGTTTCGCAAAGCTGCATCTTATTCCACCAATGATGACTCTGCCAATGCACCTAAGTCCACTCCTCAAGCCACTTCTCCGCGCGTGATGACTGACCATGAACTTCTGCTTAGTCTTCACCAGAAGGTGGATTGAAATCACAAATGGGTTAAGCATCAGTTTGGTTCACTTCTTCACAACATGACTGCCACACACAATGCAGTGAAGAAAAACCACTACTACCTCCATCAAGTCTTCAGTCGCACCTGGGCAATCCTGTCACATCTATATGGTGAAGAAGATCTAAAGAACATGGGTCTCAAAGAAGATTTTGACTGGTCCGCACCTCCACCAAAGAAATTCAAGAAAGTCCAAGTTCCTTCTCTGGTGGCCAGCTCATTTTGTTCATCACGCGACACTGATGAACATGAAGATTTGGACGACACTACAGCAGGCCCTACATCAACAAACGACCCCAACAATGCTGGCGCTCCTTCATCAACATGATTATCTTCAGGGGCGTTAGTCCTCATTTTCGATCCTTTTGGTCATTCGATGACAAAGGGGGAGAAATATGAGTTAGTCTTCAAGCGGGTCTACTATATGGGCGTTTTTTTGCTAAGTTACAACTCTTGTTCTTCTGAAACTTTATTGGATCGAGTTGTAATCTTAAACCCGATGGTGCTCTGATGCTTTTGATGCACTGTGCTCTGATACTTTTGATGCACTATTCTGCATGCTTATTCCTCGTTAAATATTATTGCACGCATGCTGAATTTCATCAGGCACCATATTTCATCATGCATTTAAAATTCTTCATATTATATGTTAAATGTGTGTATGAATTACAAGATATAAGGGGAGATCTCCATGATTCAACTCTTCAAGTGTGCATTGCTTCAAAAGCAAATTCCTCACTATGCACATCTTCAGGGGGAGTTCTTCTATATCTTGCAATCAAATTCCTCAATATTAGTAGTTACACTTCATATGTTTATCCCCGTTGAAAAGTTAACCTATATTGTCATCAATCACCAAAAAGGGGGAGATTGTAAGTGCATCTAGTGCCCCTTAGTGATTTTGGTGTATTGAAGACTTATAGGTTAAGGGACTAATGCGTTTGTGAGTGTACACAGGTCTATAAGTCTATGAGGAGTTTGATATTTACAGGAAAAGTCGACCCCTAAAAATGAATATCTTCGACTGAAGATTTTGGTATTTCTGAAGACTTTCATGAAGACTTTGAAAGTGAAGAAATTGGTGTGTCCGTGAAGACTTGATATTCATGCGAGGAATATGAAGCTTGAAGACTTTCGTTTTCATAGTTTTGTTTTTCTCTTTCTTGAGTCATAGGAAACACCGTAATGTTAAAGGGGGTCGAGGAAATACTAAGGGAGAATTTCCATGTGATGCTCAACTCAAAATCCTATGTCTACCAATCCCTTCGAGTGAAGCCATTGGAAATCTCATACAGTTCAATCAATTTCTTCAGTGACAGAGACGAAGTTCTTCTGGTCTCTGAGGAATTTGTCCTGACCGAGGAGTTAGGAATTTGCCAGTGCGGATTGCCTACACAGTGAGGAACATGATAGCTCTGAGGATTTTGCTACTTAAAATTCCGACCGTTGCTGTGCTATGCGCCAGCTGTCCCAAAATATCTATCCACCTAACGGTCATATCATTGAAGGGCATTTATGTCTTATCATGTCGGGCTGCTCCCTAGGCTATAAATAGCCGCCCCTTACAACCACTAGCTGGTTGGCTGCTCCAAGAGAAACTGACACTTGTCATTTGAGAGCAACCCATCCTCCAAGGACTTCGAGCGAAAATCATCAAGTGAGGAAAAACCAAAAACCCAAAACCCAAACACCTACAAACCCCAAGTGATTGAGCATCACTGAAGAGATTGATCCTGAGTGGATCCGACGCTTGTTACCTTTGAAGACTGTGCTTCTTCCAGACGGTTGGGCGTCATGGTCTAGATCATCCAAGAGGAATTGTGGATCGTCGAGTGACCAAGTTTGTGAAGGTTTGGAAGTCGCCTGAAGACTTACCATGAGTGATTGGACGAGGTCTGTGTGACCTTAGTTCAAGGAGAATACGGTGAGGACTGGGTGTCTTGGACTAAGTGTCCTTGACTGGGTGTCCGGGACTGTGTGTCCTCGAGTTTAAATACTCAGCCGCTCCAACCAGATGTACAACTGAGACATCAGTTGGAACTGGTCTACCAAATCATTGTCTTCATCAAGCTTACTGGTTCTATTTCCTCAACTCTTTCATTTCCTCATAACTGTGTTGTGTGCTTGTTCATATCTGTGTTTGAAGACTTTGACTGAAGACTTTTTTAATTTCCTCAGTCAATTTCTTTAGTCTGTTTGTCTTCATCCTGTGTTATCCTATGATTACGCTTCCTGTACTCTGTGCCTGTCTTCATTTCATCATGATGACTATGCTTGTATTATGTTATGTTTACTTTTGAGTACTTATTCCGCTGCTAGTAGTTCTTCGCTAAGGAATTTCCTCACCGGCAAATTCCTCAGTGAAGAATTTCATAAAAATCGCCTATTCACCCCCCTAGTCGATGTAACGCACTTTCACGACCGCCTAGAACGTAACAAGTCAAGTGAGAAGCCGGCTGCACGGTTGCTCAGCAGCCGGACGGTGAGGCGAGGAGCCAGTTTGGTCTATGCTGACGTTTTTTCCTTAGTTATTTTTCATGTGGACACCGTTTCCTGCCTTTAGCTCTTGCCAGCCGGACAGTCGCTCCGCGAGCTGCGGCTTATGGCAAGAGAGGGCTTAGAAGTCGGCACACTACTTGTCCGACTGCAGGTAGCATCATCATAGGACAAGGCGGCAAGCCCCCGGGCCGACTGGTCGGACCAGGTGCTGGGCAGAGGAATGAAATAATGCATCCACGGGCATAATTTTATCATATAGATAAAAAGGGTAGCCCCCGAGTGCTCCTCGAGGGACCCGTTGTCTTTGCATAATACAAATGGTAGTGCGGTACATACTGCATTTAACTGTGAAATCTTCGAAGGAGATTTGTGTTCCATGGGCGCTCTGTTTCCTTGCCGTAATCATCCCTCTTGCGTGCCCTAAGCTTCTGCGCATCGATGAGGTAGTAGGAGTCGTTGCCCAGGGCTTTGCTGATGATGAAAGGGCCCTCCCAAGGGGCCGAGAGCTTGTGCTGGCCGGCTTTTTGCTGGATCAGTCGGAGCACAAGGTCCTCCTCTCGGAAGGATCGTAGCCTGACCTTCCGGCTATGGTAGCAGTGTCGTGGTTCTAAGTCTGACAGTAATGTAGGGGGTAGGTATGGAGAGGCAAGATCTTAGCTATCGAGTAGTTGTAAGCACACGAGGTTTACGAGTTCAGGCCCCTTCTCGGAGGAAGTAATAGCCCTACGTCTCGGAGCCCGGAGGCGGTCGACTGGATTATGTGTGTATTAATTACAGGGGTGCGAACCCTTTACACTGAGGAGGGGGGTGGCTTATATAGAGTTCGCCAGACCCCTCCGGCCCTCAGTTATGCAGGGTTTCAAATACATTAAGGTCGGGCGTTACTGGTAACGCCCCTAATAAAGTGCTATGATGACCATAAAAGCTACCTAATGACCAACCGTTAGCGTGCGGAGTGACTTTAGGTCTCCTGGCCGTCGAGTGGTTGGATCTTGGTCGAGTGATTGCTTCTTGGTCGAGTGTCTTCGAGTCTGTCGAGTGGAACACCTCCAAGTCGATTGAAAGGTGATTTCTTCTAGAGATGTCCTTGGGTAGGGCAGTTAGGACAGGTCCATGACCCTACCCTAGGTACATAGCTTCATCATTAGCCCCCGAATGGATCGAGGTTTGAGTGGGGAAGGAGTTGAGAACTTCTCCAACTCATTTTTCATGCCATGAGCATATCTTGCTTCGGATCAATGAACCTGAGTGATGACATCAACTTCCTTTTCAGTCGCCTTGATCCATTCTTAGTTTTTTGTCGAGTGGGTTTCTTTACTTGAAAAGCTCCGAGTGACGGTGTGGAGGAGATCTTCTGTCTGACAAGTTGTTCTGCTGCCCGCAGATTTCGCGGGATTCGAATTTTGGGAAGCGCGCGGGACGGGGGAGGCCGCAATAATTGGATGGGATAGGGCGGAGCCGCCTCGATCTCCGTGCCACCTTTTTCGCCACGTATCGCGCGCGCGATTGTTACGGGATTTGACAGGATCGTCCGGGCCTACTAGTCAGCCACTCGGAAGCGACCTCATATAAGGCATCGGACCGAGGTTTCTTGAACAGTGCGTTCTCATTTCCTCTTCTCATCTTCAGGCTTCTTCGTCGCGCTTGCTCTTGCCCTAGCGCCGCCGCTCCGTACGCGTCTCGCCGGCGATGATGGGGAAGGAGAAGACGATGGCTCTGGAGCGGGCGAAGAAGGCGACGGCAAAGGCGAAGGGGAAGGCGACCAGTTGGGGTGGATCTTCCTCACGAGCTGGCCTGCCGAAGGGCTGGATCCAGGGCGACTGGATCCGCTCGGCGATCCGTCAAGAAGACCTCGATGACCTAGCCGACGGAGGACTGATCCCCCATGGATCGGCGCGGCTTTCGGGGAAGGAATCCGAGCCGCAACCTCGGGAGGGTGAGCGCGTTCTCCTTGCCACCCATGTCGACCGTGGATTTTCCTTGCCTCCTCACCCTTTCTTTCAGGGATTTCTGAATTTCTTTGGGGCACAACTCCACCACTTCACTCCCAACACAATCGTGTATCTCACTGCTTTTGTGTCTTTGTGCGAGAATTTCTTGGGTTGTCGGCCTCACTGGGGTCTTTTCAAGCACATTTTCACCTGTCGTTCTCAGACGGTGAAAAAGGCCAATCCGAGTGACGAGAGAACACAAGTGATTCAGATGTGTGGGGGTCTTGGTGTTCAGATGAGAGGGAAAAGTTCCTTTCCGGCCATGATTCTTCCCGACTCGGTCCGCGGATGGCAGTCGACCTGGTTTTACTGCAAAGACCAGCCGACGCCAGGGCAGTCGACTGGCCTCCCTCCTTTTACCATGGACTGAGTGAGGAAACCCTCCTCTTTGAAGGTGCTCCCGGAGGAGAAGGCGCAAGTTAGGGTGCTGGTCGAACGAGTGGTCCAGCTTATCCGTGACGGGGTCACTGGTATGGATCTCTTGGAGGTTTTCCTTCGGCGGCGCATCTAGCCTCTTCAAGCTCGAGACCATGCGATGTGGATGTATTCGGGTCTTGACGACACCACTCGGATTCACCCGGAGGAGGTCGACGATGACACACTGGAGGGGTGGCTGTCGGGCATCACCGGAAACAAGGACAACCCCAGGGGAGCCAGGAGAGTTCCTCCATTCGACCAGTCCCACGAACCAGAAAAATTCCAATTCTGAGCTTTTGATTATAATCTGAATTCACTCACGCAGCTGTCTATACTGCATCGACTGACTTTATTCTTCCTGCTTTCTTTCAGGCCCTTATCGAAATGTACTCAGTGCCCAACGGATAGCAAGAGCAAGATCTAGAAGGAGAGGCGAGCGGCGGCGACAGTGGCGAATGGCATTCTGACGGAGAAGAGGACGAAGAAAGCGATGACTCAAGTGACGAAGAAGAAGTCGAGTCGCCTCCTCGCAGGGAGAGGCGATCCAAGCTTGACCAAGAACGACCGAGCGCCCGTGAAAAGGCGATTGCTCAGACTGGTCAGTCTTCAAAGCGTCCTCGGACATCTTCACCAACCCCAACTAAAAAAATGTCAAAGCATCTCAAAGTTGCAGAGCAGAAGCCTCGGAAGGCATTGCCGAAGATTAAGATTGACATCCCCGTCGCTTCTGCGTGAGTGTCTCCCTTTGTATTCACTCGACGCTTCGTGCTGTTTATTTTTTCTTGATTTAACCAGACGAACTTTGGAACTGGCAGCGCTGCTACTTCCGGGACCTCAGCTTACAGAGATGAGGATGAGGTAATGGAGGATGCAGTCACTTCCAATCTGGGTATGATTTCTGTCATTCTATCTTTATTTGGTCGAATCAACCGCAATGTGTACCATTGGGTGATGTGATTTTGGCGATTGATCTTTGAATAGCTCCTAACATTATTGACCTCCCCGATGATGATGATGAAGAGCCTGAGAGGCCTTTGACGAGGAAAAATCGGAAAGCTCCTACAAGCAAGGTGCCACAGTCGACGCTGATGGCGGAACCAGTTGTTCAGGACACTGGTGATGCCAATCGGGGTTCTGTTACCTTCGCCGTACCATTGTCGAGTGCCCTGCCTTCTTCGTCGACTGCTCAAGCTCCTACCAACCCACCTTCAGTTTTTGCGATCCATCATGTCCCAAAGGACGAAGTGAATGCTGCCAAGGAAGCCATACGCCAGGTGGGCATTATGATGGAGAAGGTGAAGATGGTGCGGGACGCCAGTCAGGCGCCTATGATGCCAGCTCGGCTCTCCAAAGCAATGTTCAGGTTAGCTGGTCACCACTTGTTCTGTTAGGATATGCTATCTGGAGACTCTCTTTCCGAAAATCTTTGCATCTGTACACCCACCGGGTGCGTCGATTGAATTTTTGGACTAGTGGGGGCACGCTGAGTGCACCCACTAGGTGTAGTCCCCGAGACTACGGTGGACTGCTGGCAGTCGACTGTAGTCTTTGTATTTTGATTCTTTCACTCGATCTGGTCTGGCCGTGTCGAGTGTAAACCGAACCGGTGGGGGCACGCAAAGTGCACCCACTGGGTGTAGTCCTTGAGACTATGGTGGACTGCGGGCAGTCGACCATAGTCTTAGTATTGATTGTCTTTGTCACTTTTCGCTGTAAAATAACTTCCCCTCCCTGTTTGCAGAAATCTTGCGATCTTGGAGCTCGCTTTGCTGACTTGGAGAAACAGCAGATCCAGCTAAACCTTGACTTGGAATTGGCCAAGACAGAGCTGCAAAAGTCCAAGGACGACGCCAATGGTAAGACGAGCTTGTCGACTGGTTTGTCTTAGGCTTGAGTACCCTTCTGCTCTTTCTGAATCAAGCACCATTTCTTTGCAGAAAAACTGAACAAAGCTCTGGCGAAGAAGGATCAGGATTTGGCTGCTGCTCAAAAGAAAGCTGACAACAGAACCGCTCTGGCTGAACAGAAACTGGCTTCAATCGGCCAATTGGAAGAAGAGAATGCCAAGATGAAATCTGCCCTGAACGAAGCCAACAAGGAGTGCACGTGCTTGAAGAAAAACAATGTCAACCTGTACGAGAAGATGGAAGGACGATCTGGAGAGTTATCTGAGGAGCCTTGCCAAGAAGTTGTTCATCAAGCTTGAAGGTATACATTTTGTTCCGACTGATGTTTTTTTGTCGACTTAGCATACGAAAATTGACTTATACTTGGATCGTGAATGCAGAGTTTTGCCAGAACTTCGAGGAGGAGACTGGGCGGATTGAGCCAGGTTTGGACCCCATCAACTCTCCCGTGAAAGATGAAATTGCCATGAATCTGCTCCGACTGGAATCCCGATCGACGGTGTTGTGGACTACTTGGCTCGACTGAAGGTCGCCACATCATGGATCGACACAGCACTTTGGCCAGGGGCCACGCTCCAGAATGATCTCGAGTCTCTGATGACTCGACTTAACGAGATCCCTGGTCGAGTGTAGGAGTGGAAGAAATCTTCTGCCCAGTGTGGTGCTGATGTGGCTCTGTGTTTGGTTCGTGTCCACTGCAAGGAGGTGCGACAAGATAAGCTGGCAGCAATCAAGGTCGCCAACACCCAGAGGCATGACTTCCGATCTTTTATGGAGACTTTTATTGCTGCAGCCACTTGGATCGCCGACGGCGTCGACCTGGACGAGTTCATCGAGCCTGCCAGTCCTCCTCCTGCGGAGTGAACAAACTTTTATGCCCCACCTTAAATTTGCCTCGGAATGCCGAGTGGTTTTTGTAACCGTTAAACTCTTTCAGGCTGAATGCCCGAGCACTTCGATCCGCGGTCTGGAACCTTTAGGATTTATATGAACTTGGTTTATCATTGAATATGTTCACGAATTCTCCGTCGAGTGGAACTCGTTCTTCACTCGAGACAACTTTTGTATTTGTGGCGCAGCTCCAAAGGAGAAGGTAACAGTCGACCTACACCTCGTCGTCCTTGCGGGTCGGGATGGAGCGCACGTTGTGTTTGTGGCGAAGCTCTGAAGGAGAAGGTGCCAGTTGACCTGCACCTCGTCGTCCTTGCGGATTGGGATGGAGCGCACTGTGTTTGTGGCGAAGCTCCGAAGGAGAAGGTGGCAGTCGACCTGCACCTCGTCGTCCTTGCGGATTGGGATGGAGCGCACGTTGTATTTGTGGCGAAGCTCCGAAGGAGAAGGTGGCAGTCGACCTGCACCTCATCGTCCTTGCAGATTGGGATGGAGCGCATGTTGTATTTGTGGCGAAGCTCCGAAGGAGAAGGTGGAAGTTGACCTGCACCTCGTCGTCCTTGCGGATTGGGATGTGTTTCGTACTTAGGCGAGTACTGGACTGCGGCTAAGCCTCCGAGTGGGAGGGTCGCTCTCCACTCGGTATGATTTTTCGAACTTAGGCGAGTACTGGATTGCAGCTAAGCCCCCGAGTGGGAGGGTCGCTCTCCACTTGGTAGGATTTCTCAAACTTAGGCGAGTACTGGACTGCAGCTAAGCCCCCGAGTGGGAGAGTCGCTCTCCACTCGGTAGGATTTTTCAAACTTAGGCGAGTACTGGACTGCAGCTAAGCCCCCGAGTGGGAGGGTCGCTCTCCACTCGGTAGGATTTTTCAAACTTAGGCGAGTACTGGACTGCAGCTAAGCCCCCGAGTGGGAGGGTCGCTCTCCACTCGGTAGGATTTTTCAAACTTAGGCGAGTACTGGACTGCAGCTAAGCCCCCGAGTGGGAGGGTCGCTCTCCACTCAGTAGGATTTTTCAAACTTAGGCGAGTACTGGACTGCAGCTAAGCCCCCGAGTGGGAGGCTGGCTCACCACTCGGTAGGATTTTCAAATACTTAGGCGAGTACTGAACTGCAGCTAAGCCCCTGAGTGGGAGGCTGGCTCACCACTCGGTAGGATTTTCAAATACTTAGGCGAGTACTGGACTGCAGCTAAGCCCCCGAGTGGGAGGCTGGCTCACCACTCGGTAGGATTTTCAAATACTTAGGCGAGTACTGGACTGCAGCTAAGCCCCCGAGTGGGAGGCTGGCTCACCACTCGGTAGGATTTTCAAATACTTAGGCGAGTACTGGACTGCAGCTAAGCCCCCGAGTGGGAGGCTGGCTCTCCACTCGGTAGGATTTTCAAATACTTAGGCGAGTACTGGACTGCAGCTAAGCCCCCGAGTGGGAGGCTGGCTCTCCACTCGGTAGGATTTCCAAATACTTAGGCGAAACGGGTTCGCAGCTAAGCCCCCGAGTGGGGGTTTCTCACGCAAACAAAAAAAATAACAATCACTGGGAAAATTATAACGATCTTGTCTTTGATAAATAAACTACAGAAGTTTTTCTTATTACATCTCATCCGAGTGAGAATTCAAGTATAAAAGGGGCGGAGCAGCTCCGCATTCCAGGCTCGTGGCTCATCAATCTGGCGATCGACATTATAAAGGTGGTATGCTCCATTGTGGAGGACTCTGGTGACTATGAAGGGACCTTCCCAAGTAGGAGCGAGTTTGTGTGGTTTCTGTTGATCCACTCGGAGGACCAAGTCTCCTTCTTGGAAGGCTCGACTCTTCACATTTCTGGCATGGAATCGACGCAAGTCTTGCTGATAGATGGTCGATCGGATCATGGCTTTTTCTCTTTCTTCTTCCAGGAGGTCGACTGTGTCCTGCCGGGCTTGTTCTGCTTCATCTTCAGAGTAGAGCTCGACTCGTGGTGCGTTGTGAAGCAGGTCACTCGGCAAAACTGCTTCGACTCCGTAGACCAGAAAGAATGGGGTTCTTCCAGTTGATCGGTTCGGGGTTGTCCTCAATCCCCAAAGAAATGATGGAAGCTTGTCGACCCATGCACCTGCTGCGTGCTTGAGATCGCGCATCAGTTGGGGTTTCAGTCCTTTGAGAATTAAGCCGTTTGCTCTTTCCGCTTGTCCATTCGACTGGGGGTGAGCGACTAAAGCGTAGTCAACTCGTGTGCCTTGAGAGGCGCAAAAGGCTCAGAATTTGTCGAAATCGAAGTTTGACCCATTGTCAGTGATGATGCTGTGCGGAACTCCATATCTGAATATCAACTCTCTGATGAAACTGATAGCAATGCAAGCATCAAGATTCTTGATAGGCTTAGCTTCAATCCATTTGGTGAACTTGTCGACTGCTACTAGCACATGAGTGAAGCCGCTCCTACCCGTTCTCAGTGGTCCAACCATGTCCAGTCCCCAAACAACGAAGGGCCAGACGAGTGGAATGGTTTTCAGGGCTGACGCGGGTTTGTGCGACATATTGGAGTAAAACTGACATCCTTCACGTTTGTTGACTATCTCTTTCGCCATTTCATTCGCTCTTGGCCAGTAGAATCCCGCTCGGTATGCTTTAGCCACAATGGTCCAAGAGGATGCATGATGACCACAGGTCCCCGAGTGGATATCATCAAGGATTATCTGACCTTCTTCTGGTGTTATACACTTCTGACTGACTCCAGTCGCGCTTTCTCTATACAACTGTCCCTTTATGACTGTAAAGGCCTTGGATCGACGGACGATCTGTCGAGCCTCTTCTTCGTCCTCTGGGAGTTCTTTCCTTAGGATGTACGCGATGTACGGTACCGTCCAGTCGGGAGTGATGACCAAAACTTCCATGATCAGGTCGACCACAGCTGGAACTTCAACTTCAATCGGATCCGTGGCACTTTTTGGCTGCGGGGCTTCTTCAGTGAAGGGATCCTCCTGAACTGATGGTGTGTGGATGTGTTCCAAAAACACATTGCTGGGAATGGCTTCTCTTTTGGAACCTATTTTCGCCAAATCATCAGCTGCTTGATTTTTCAGTCGGGGTATGTGATGAAGTTCTAACCCCTCGAATTTCTTCTCCAGCTTTCTCACTGCATTGCAATAACCAGTCATGGCCGGACTTCGGACATCCCACTCTTTCATCACTTGATTAACCACCAAATCTGAGTCGCCATAGACCATGAGGGGAGGGACGCCGAGTGAAATGGCCATGCGCAACCCATATAAAAGTGCTTCGTATTCTGCTTCGTTATTGGAGGAATCAAAGTGGATTTGAAGAACGTATCTGAGCTTATCTCCTCGGGGGGATACCAATACTACTCCGACACCGGAACCATTCAACATTTTGGAACCGTCGAAGAACATGGTCCAATGCTCCGAGTGAACCTGAGTCGGCAGTTGTTGTTCAACCCACTCGGCGACGAAATCTGCTATTGCTTGGGACTTGATAGCTTTCTTTGCCTCAAACTTGATATCTAGAGGAAGGAGTTCAATCGCCCATTTTGCCACTCGACCAGTTGCATCTCTGTTGTGCAGGATCTCTGACAATGGAGCGTCGCTGACGACCGTAATGGAATGATCAGAGAAGTAGTGAGCAACCTTCTTTGTGGTCATATAAATCCCATATACAAGCTTCTGATAATGAGGATATCTTTGCTTCGACGGGGTCAAAACTTCAGAAACATAATATACTGGGCGCTGAACTTTGAAGGCTTTTCCTTCTTCTTCCCGCTCGACCGTAAGTACCATACTGACAACTTGTCCCGTGGCTGCGATGTAAAGCAGCAAAGGCTCTTTGCTGATTGGAGCAGCAAGCACCGGCTGGGTGGAGAGCAGAGCTTTGAGCTCTACAAACGCTGCATCAGCTTCAGGAGTCCACTCGAACTTGTTTGACTTATTCATCAATCGGTAAAGAGGCAATGCCTTTTCACCGAGACGAGAGATGAATCGACTTAAAGCGGCCAAGCAACCAGTAAGCTTCTGGACGTCGTGCACTCGCACGGGACGTTTCATCCGGAGTATAGTACCGACTTTTTCTGGATTGGCGTCGATTCCCCGTTCGGAAACGAGAAAACCGAGTAACTTTCCGCCAGGAACTCCGAATGTGCACTTTGATGGATTAAGCTTGATATCATACCTCCTGAGGTTGGCAAAGGTTTCAGCAAGGTCAGTCAGCAGGTTGGAACCCTTCCGTGACTTGACCACAATATCATCCATGTATGCTTCCACATTCCGACTGATTTGAGTGAGCAAACACTTCAGAATCATCCTCATGAATGTGGCTCCGGCATTCTTGAGGCCGAATGGCATGGTAACGTAACAGAAGCACCCGAATGGAGTGATGAAAGCTGTTTTGATCTCGTCAGGTCCATACAGACGGATCTGATGGTACCCGGAATAGGCGTCTAAAAAAGACAGTCGCTCACATCCCACAGTCGAGTCGACTATCTGGTCGATGCGGGGGAGAGGAAAATGATCTTTCGGGCAGGCCCGATTGATATGTTTAAAGTCAATGCACATGCGAAGTGACTTGTCCTTCTTGGGGACCATGACAATGTTGGCGAGCCACTCGGAGTGGTAAACCGGATGAACTCCGCTGCTAAGAGCCGATCCACCTCCTCACCAATAGCCTTTCTCTTCTGGACGGCGGACCGTCAGAGATGTTATTTGACGGGTTTCACTTTCGAGTCGACTCGTAGGCGGTGCTCAGCCAGCCCCCTGGGAACACCGGCATGTCAGAAGGCTTCCATGCGAAGATGTCCCAGTTCTCACAGAGGAACTGGATGAGCGCTTCTTCCTATTTGGAGTCGAGTGTTGTTGAGATATGAGTCGGAGCAGCACTGGGATTGGTCGGGTGAATGTGAACTGGCTTCGTTTCACCAGACGACTGAAAAGCTGATTCTGTAGCGGGCTTCTTGGCTCGCAACAAATCACTCAGGTCTGCAGTCTTCTGGTACTCTTGCAGCTCCACCACTGCCATCTGAGCATCAGCGATCTTTGAGCCTTTCTGAAAACACTCTTCTGCTTTCTTTCGATTGCCCGTAACAGTGATCACACCTTTGGGACCAGGCATCTTCAATTTGAGATACACATAACATGGTCGAGCCATGAAGCATGCGTAAGCTGGCCTGCCCAAAATAGCGTGATAAGCACTCTGGAAATCCACAACTTCGAACGTCAACTTTTCTTTGCGGTAATTCTTGGAATCACCGAAAACCACATCAAGAGCAATTTGGCCGAGTGACTCAGCCTTCTTCCCAGGAATGACTCCATGGAAACTCATGTTGCTGGTACTGAGTCTGGACATCGGAATGCCCATCCCTTTCAATGTCTCAGCATACAGTATGTTCAAACCACTGCCACCATCCATCAAGACTTTGGTCAGTCGAGTGCCTTCAACAACTGGGTCGACCACCAAAGCTTGCCTCCCAGGGGTGGCAATGTGCGTTGGGTGATCGAACTGGTCGAATGTGATGGCAGTCTGAGACCACTTCAGATAACTGCGTGTCGCCAGAGCAACCATACTCATCTCATGGTTGATAACTTTCAGTCGACTTTTGCTTTCAACATCAGCAAAAATCATCAAGGTGGAATTGACCTGGGGGTATCCATCATCACTGTCTTCCTTGTCCTCAACTTTGTCCGACTCCTGTTCCTTATCTTTGGGTTGTTTGCCCTGGAACTGCTGGATCAAGAGCCGACACTGTCGAGTGGTATGTTTCAGGTAAATGAGCTTACCCTCTTCTCTTTCTTGGTGTGGATGTGACATGGCAAATCCAACACATCATTTCCGTCTTGATCTTTAACTTTCTTGGGGTTCCAAGGCCCTTTGGGTTTCCCCTTAAACTTTCCTTGAGTTACAGCCAAGGCTTCCCCAGGAGCAGCTGGCTCGGCTTTCCGCTTCTGTTTCCGATTGGAATTTCCTCCTCCGGTTTCTTGGGCGACTGACTTGTGCTTGCCACTCCGGAGTCGATCCTCATCTTCACCATTAGCGTACTTGGTGGCAATCTCCATCATCCGATTCAGAGACATGTCTCCGGTTCGACCGAATTTCAGATTCAGTTCTCTGTACTTGACGCCTCTTTGAAGGCACAGACTGCTTGGTGATCAGGCACATTCTCTACCGTGTGATGTAATGTGATCCATCTCTGGATGTAATCCCTCAAGGTTTCATTCGGCTTCTGCACGCAAGACCGCAGTTCCGTCAGTCCTGCCGGTCGCTTGCATGTTCCTTCAAATGTAGTGACAAACACTCGGGCGAGATCTTCCCAAGTGTAAATGCTGCTAGGTGCTAACCGATTCAGCCACGCTCTGGCCGAGCCCTCCAACATGAGAGGCAGGTGCTTCATGGCCACTTCATCATTGCCACCGCCAATCTGGACAGCCACTCGGTAGTCTTCAAGCCAAGTATCGGGCTTGGACTCACCAGTGAACTTATTGACTCCAGTCGCCAACCTGAAGTTGGGAGGAATCACAGCGGCCCTGATGGCTCTACTAAAGCACTCTGGCCCTGAATCATCTACTCTGCTGCTGGTAGGTGCATCTCTGTCGTGACCTTCTCGGTGAGCTCTGTTCCTGTCGACCAAACCTTGAACGAGAATGGATCTCGCATCAAAGCCTGGTTCCCTGGGGTCGACTGGAATCCTTCGCCCAACACTATGAGGGCGCCTGTCATCCTGCTGTCGAGGCACATACGATTCACTCCTCGGGGGAGGGGTGGGCACTCGATGTTGATCGTCACGATCGAATCGGTGATCATACTGCTCACGGTTTCCGTACTGATCACGCCGGTCCCCACGTCCCTCACGCCTCGGGGGAGATCTTGGACTATGAGCCGACTGGACTGTGTTTGCAGCAATGGATCTGCTATGAATCCTGCTCCGCGACTGAGAAACAACGGAATTCTGGTCTCCTGCTGCCCGGAGTAACGCTCTGATCTGCAGCAAGCCTCTGCCAGTCTCTGATTGGGAAGGCTGAATCGACTCTGCTATACGGGTTGCAGCTGCTAAATTCTGAATCGGAGTTCGATATACCTGCGGGGGCGGAAAGAGCTGACGTCGACTGGATTCTTGAACCCGTTGTCATGCACGCTCGTCGAGTGCTCGCTGGAGGTTCTCCAGTCAAGTGCGCTCAGCCAAGTTTGCCAGGCGCGCGTCCTCCAAGGCACGAGCCTCGGGGGTTTCTCCAACGATAGGAGTGTGCAGTGCATCCATGTTCCGGCGACGAAGTTCTTCTCTCTGCAGCGACGTGAGAGGCTCGGGGAGATATTCCTCATGGGGATGCGACGGGTCGCCTCCACCTGCGCCTCCGTCGGAGCGGGGAAAACCGGGAGGACTGCACGGTCCATCGACCATCAGAACCTCCGCCGCCGGATCACTGATGTCGCACTCGGATGCGGTCTCCGCGGAGCTAGTCGACAGGTCGAACAGGTCGTAGAGGGATTCGTCAGGCTCGATCGCCGTGACTTGAGGGGTGGCCGACTGGCGTGCCACCGCGTTCTCACCCACCGCTGAAGTCTCGACCGACCGGAGCGCTTACGCCGGCGGGAAATAGGGAGGACAACTGTCGGTGTCAAAACCGGCGGATCTCGGGTAGGGGGTCCCGAACTGTGCATCTAGGCCGGATGGTAACAGTAGACAAGGGACACAATGCTTTACCCAGGTTCGGGCCCTCTTGATGGAGGTAAAACCCTACGTCCTGCTTGATTAATATTGATGATATGGGTAGTACAAGAGTAGATCTACCACGAGATCAAGGAGGCTAAACCCTAGAAGCTAGCTTATGGTATGATTGTTGTATGATGAAGTTGTCATACAGACTAAAACCCTCCGGTTTATATAGACACCGGAGAGGGTTAGGGTTACACAAAGTCGGTTACAATGGTAGGAGATCTTGAATATCTGCATCGCCAAGCTTGCCTTCCACGCCAAGGAAAGTCCCATCCGGACACGGGACGGAGTCTTCAATCTTGTATCTTCATAGTCCTGGAGTTCAGCTGAAGGTACAGTCCGGCTACCCAAACACCCCCTAATCCAGGACTCCCTTAGTAGCCCCTGAACCAGGCTTCAATGACGACGAGTCCGGCGCGCAGATTGTCTTCGACATTGCAAGGCGGGTTCCTCCTCCAAATTCTTCATAAAAGTTTGTAAACACCAAGAGTAGTGTCTGGCTCTGCAAAATAAGCTTCCACGTATTTCCATAGAGAGAATAATATTAACACAAATCTAATCTGCTGACATATTCCGCAGCGTGACATCACACTACGGCCAAGCCTTTATTCGAATCGTTTTCACTTCTCCACCTCAGCGTGTTTTGCGAGGCGGTTTCCTTGGCACGTCTTGTCAAAGCAGAGATCGTGCCCCCTTTGTTTACGGGATTCTCGTTAATACGGACGTGGGTAACTCAACCGCGCCACTTATCACGGCGCTTGGGAGGCAAGCGAGTTTTACTAGGCTGGTGGGGATGCACAGTCGCATTCGCCCATATAAGGGGATAAGGATCCACCTTTTTACCTACGCCTTCTTCCTCCTTTGCCTATCCATCTTTTGCGCACCCGAGCTCCAGCGTCCAAGCCCGCACTTCCTACCTCAACCCTCTCCAACAATGTCCGGAGCGGGAGGCAAGTGGATGGTCTCCTCCGTCACGGAGGGCCATGTCAAAAGGTTAAGGAAGGCCGGATACTTGTTCAAAGACATCGCGCACCGGCTTCCTGAGGAGGGGCAGCTTCTCCCCACCCCAAGGCCCCATGAGAGGGTAGTATTTCTTCCCCACTTCCTTCGCGGACTGGGTTTTCCTCTCCGCCCATTTGTCCGTGGTCTCATGTTCTACTATGGCCTAGATTTCCACGATCTGGCCCCGAACTTCATCCTCAATATCTCGGCATTCATCGTCGTGTGCAAGGCTTTCCTCTGCATTCGCCCCCATTTCGGCCTCTGGCTCAAGACCTTCAACGTCAAGCCAAAGGTGGTGCGCGGCAACTAGGTGGAGTGCGGAGGTGCCATGGCGGGCAAAATTGCCAACATCCTATGGCTCGAGGGCTCCTTTGTGGAGACCTTGAAGGGGTGGCAGTCAGGGTGGTTTTACATCACCGAGCCACGTGATCCGAAGTGGATCGCAGCCCCTGAATTCTGATCCGGACCCCCTACGCGGCTCACGTCCTGGAAGGAGACGAGCTTGTCGTGGGGCGACGAAGAAGAGTTGACCGGACTACAAAAATGCATCCAGTCCCTGGTGAACAAGCAGCTCAAGCTTGTCAACGTAATCCAGGTCATGCTCGTCCGCCGGATCCTTCCGTGTCAAGAACGGGACTTCAATTTGTGGGAGTTCAACCCGGCGCAGCACCGCACTCTGAGCAGGCTCTTCGACACGACGTATGAAGATGTCTGGAGGCGCCGAGGCTCCCACATCCGCCTCCGAAGACCGCGGATTCAGCTCGCAGCGTCCTGCTGGCGAGGTAAGATATTTCCATCCTTTACAGGATGTTAAGTTTTTTCATAGTTTGACTCTATGCAGGATCTAAACTCCCTCACCTTTGACAGGATTGGCGGGAGAAGTCCGGACAGATTAACTATCCGGCTCCCTTGCCCGAAGACCCAGCCCCTGCTCTCCTAGAGAAGCTGCTGGTTCCGGCACCTTATGTGGTGCCGGATAAGAAGGCCAAGAAGAAGAAGGCCACGGGGACTCGAAAGAGTTCCCGGCATATGGTGGTGTCGGACTCCTCGTCCGACGAGTCCGAGACATACTCCTCCCGTGAAAACGAGGAGGAGGAAGAAGAAACCTCTCCCCCTCCGGCGGGGGGAGGAGAGAAGAGGAAGGCCGCCCCAGTAGTGGAAGCCGAGGGGTCCAAGAAGAGGAAAACCCCTCCGCGGGACTACGTCCCCGATGCCGACGAGGACGAAGAGGAGTGGCCGGACAGGGCCAAGCGTCCGGCGAGATCGTAAGTGTTCGGATACCAGAGTAACTCGTGATATTCGTTTTGTTGCACAGCTTTCCCTAACGTCGGATATAATCATGCAGTCCGCCCAAGGACGGGCTCGACGAGTCGTCGAGCGGCTCCCTGGATTCGTCGGACATGAATTCAGTTCCGCCCGCTGCTTCCCCATGTGCTGCGAATGACGCCGGAGTGGCGTCGCGACAAGCTCCGGGGCGAGAGGAGGTGGTCCAGGAGGAGCCGCGAGGCGACCTCCCGGACTCTAGGAGTGAAGGGGACAAGACCCCCCTGGGCTCCAAGTCCGGCTTTAAGCCGGACACTGCGCCGGAATCATCAACGGTTCCGGACCGCGGTAGGCGAACTCCTGCCAAGAGGAGCAAGCCTACTGAGCCGGCGTCCTCCGTCCAACCAGAAGCGCCGGACAATCTGCTGGAGGAGCTTAAGGGCGCCTCTATCGACAAGGAGCACCGTGCCATCATGAGTACGGTGGTCCAGAAGGTTCGGTCCACCAAAAGCGGACTGAATGAAGCTTGTGCTAGCCTTCTAACAAGCTTCGAGGTAAGTAAAAATATGTAAAAATATTACCGTATAGACAGTAGCCCCTGATGCTCTGTTTGGCGTTCGGAAAGAAAAGACGAATAGAGGATCTATTAAATATCGCAGGAGTCTAACTAAAAAGGAGTCAATATACGTATGCAGGCTTCGCTGCTGGCCACCGTCGCACTGACTGCGAAGGTGGGTGCCCTGAAGCAGGGCCTCGAGCGGACCGAGCAAGAGCTCGGCCTTGCCAAACGGCAGCTCGAGGAGAAAGAAGGTAAGAGATACCTTATAGAAAAAATGCCTATAGGAAGGCGCAATTGCAAAAAATGACAGGAGTATACTGCTTACTGTAAGGGCCACAACTGAGGTGGCGACCCTCAAGTAGGCGCTGTCCGAGGCCGAGAAGAAAGCGGCCACGGAGCGCGCCGAGCGGGAGAAATTTGAGGCGCAGGTCAGCGAGGTGCGGCAAGAGCTTCAGGTTCTCATGCAAAAACATGAGAGTTTGGAATTCGACTCGAAGACGTGAGCGTCCGAGCTTGCTGCGGCCCTTAAAACTGCCAAATCTGCCAAGGCCGAAGCCCAGAAGGCCCTCCAGGAATTGGATGCGGTGAAAAAGATAGCGGCAGGTAAGGCATTCTGTATGCAAAGCAGACATATAAAAGTAAACTACTTGTTACTTACCCGAATCCGGAGCTCTCCAGGGGCATTCGCAGATCTTCCCCGCAGCGTATCCGATGCCGCCGCATTCTACCGAGCCGAGGAAGGCAGCTCGACAGAGAAGGTGTTCTGGTCTCAGTATGCTAAGGCCGGACACCCTGTGCCCTTGAGCGACCAGCTGAAGCAGCTGGTCGAGCTCCACAAGGCGGCTGAACAGGCCCTGAAGGGCTTCATAGTTCGGCTGTGGCCTAGAGAGGCCCTGCCTGGGAGCTACTTCAGACTGGTGCGGCGGCTGGTGGAGGCTTGTCCAAGGCTCGAGGTCATCAGGCGCTCCGTCTGCATCGAAGGTGCCCATAGGGCCCTTGCCCGTGCAAAGGTGCATTGGGGTAAGCTGGACAGTGAGAAGCTTGTGAAGGACGGGCCGCCGCCGGGGAAGGAGCATCGCAAGCCCGAGAACTATTACAAGGATGTTCTTGCTGGTGCCCGCCTTGTGGCGGATGAATGTACCAAGGATGTAATTTTTGAATGAACTCGCTCGTGTTATCCTGTGCGTTGAAAACTTGTTCATATGCGCTAAGCAATGCTTGAATTTGAAATATTACTTTTTGTGCGGCCGTTTATCAAAAAATTGAGAGATGGCCAGTCGTCGGCTTCTGCCCCCATGCCGCTAGTGCTGGGGTGTTCGGGATAAACCTGAGCACTCTTTTTCCCATGATAGGGTCCGTCGAGGGAGGCGGTCAGCACAACGAACAAGGCAATCAGACTATAATGCTTGAACACTCTCACTTAGCCATAGAACTCTATAATTTTAAATTTCGGCGAAGCCCCTAGTATTCGGAAGACCGAGTTCGGGGCGCTATCCATGCCTTGGCCGGACAAAGCCGGTTCCTCGCTCGAAGCGGCATAAGCCTTTAAGGACTCGAAAAACCTCTCGAACAGCGACCGGTCTCTCGCCTCATCATGACAGTCAGTTTTAGCTTTCTCCACTGAGGTGCTCGGCCCAGCTCAACTGGGGCACAATCGCAGTGGTTCTCCTAGTGCTACCTTAGCCGATATAGCGGAACGTAAGGCACCAAAACATAGGAGCCGGGCGAACCCAACTATTGACCCAAATCATGATTCGGAGCCGATGCATATAGTGCTATAAGTTCGGGGTGCCGCACTTGTGAAAGTGGACGGACTTCTCACGCCATATTGATGGGTACTGAAGCCCCTGGGAGTTCCATAATGCGGCGTGGCTTGTCTGCTTCCCTGGATCTTGCATCGTTTGTGCGGCAGTTGAATTGCCGAACGGGTCATCCGAAGTATGGAGTCCTGAGAGTAAGAGAAAAAAGAAGGAATCCGACAGCCCCTGGTGTGGTTTAAGCCGTATTTCGGGCGTGCCGTGATAGTGCCCCTTCCCCTATGCCCATGGTATTTCAAGAGCGTAGTTATGTACGTGAAGCGCTGGTTTCGCTATATCGCGAGGGCTAGGGTTGGGGCCGCATTGCTACGCTAGCTCGGAACGTGCCAGGCGGTCTTGTTGTAGGGTACTCTGGGCGCGCTTGACAGTGTCCGGCTTTTTGAAGGCCGGACTGGAGAACTGTCTAGAGAGGCTGCTTTGTACTTCTGCTGCGAGCGCTACCGTGTGCTCCTCCGTTCGGAGGGAGCGTTCAGTGTTCCCATTGACCGTGATTACTCCTCTAGGGCCTGGCATCTTGAGCTTGAGGTATGCATAGTGTGGTACCGCGTTGAATTTTGCGAATGCGGTTCGCCTGAGCAGTGCGTGATAGCCACTACGGAACGGGACTATGTCGAGATTAACTCCTCGCTTCGGAAGTTATCCGGAGATCCGAAGACCACTTCCAGTGTAACTGAGCCTGTACAGTTGGCTTCTACACCTGGTATGATGCCTTTAAAGGTCGTTTTGGTGGGCTTGATACTCGAGGGATCTATGCCCATCTTTCGCACTGTATCCTGGTAAAGCAGGTTCAGGCTGCTGCCGCCGTCCATGAGGACTCTTGTGAGATGAAATCCGTCAATGATTGGGTCTAGAACCAATGCGGCGAAGCCTCCATGACAGATGCTAGTGGGGTGGTCCCTTCGATCAAAGGTGATCGGGCAGGAGGACCATGGGTTGAACTTTGGGGCGACCGGCTCCATCGCATATACGTCCTGTAACGCACGCTTCCGCTCCCTCTTGGGGATGTGGGTTGCATATATCATGTTCACCGTCCGCACTTGCGGGGGAAATCCCTTCTGTCCACTGTTGTTCGGCGGCCTGGGCTCCTCCTCGTCGTCGCTATGCAGCCCCTTGTCTTTGTTTTCCGCTCTTAACTTGCCTGCCTGCTTGAACACCCAACAATCCCTGTTGGTGTGATTGGCTGGCTTTTCGGGGGTGCCATGTATCCGGCACAAGCGGTCGAGTATTCGGTCCAAACTGGATGGGCTCTGAGTTTTTCTTTTGAATGGCTGTTTCCGTTGACCGGATTTGTAGCCTCGGAATCCGGCATTAACTGCCGTATCCTCGTTGCTGTCGCTGTTAACGCGGCGCTTTTGTTTGTTCCGACGTGACCTGTCACTTTTGTCCTTGGTATTCGAATTACCAGTGTTCTTGGTTAAGTTGTTACTGCGAGCTAGCCAGCTGTCTTCTCCCGTGCAAAAGCGGGTCATGAGTGTCGTGAGGGCTGCCATAGATTTCGGCTTTTCCTGTCCCAGGTGCCGGGCCAGCCACTCATCACGGATATTATGCTTGAAGGCCGCTAAGGCCTCTGTGTCCGGACAGTCGACTATCTGGTTTTTCTTTGTTAGGAACCGTGTCCAGAATTGCCTGGCCGATTCGTCTGGCTGCTGAATTATGTGGCTTAGGTCATTGGCGTCCGGTGGTCGCACATAAGTGCCCTAGAAGTTGTCAAGGAATGCGGCTTCTAGGTCCTCCCAAGAACCGATTGAGTTTGCTGGCAAGCTGTTAAGCCAATGCCGGGCCGGTCCCTTAAGTTTGAGTGGGAAGTATTTGATTGCGTGTAGATCATCGCCGCGGGCCATGTGGATATGAAGGAGATAATCCTCGATCCATACCGCAGGATCTGTTGTGCCATCGTACGATTCGATGTTTACGAGTTTGAAGCCCTCAGGGATTTTATGATCCATTACTTCATCTATGAAGCATAGTGGGTGTGCGGCGCCTCTGTATTGGGCTATATCACGACGCAGCTCGAAGGAGCTTTGTCTGTTGAGTTTGGCCCGGCCGGATTCATTGTGTCCGGAGTGACGATCACCGTCATGTGCCGTGGGGCGCCTGCGCGATCCGTAGATCGGTCTTGTTTGCCTTGCCTTGTCCTCCAGGATGTCGCGCAGGTCGGGCGCATTTTCCCGTGGCTTAGTATGCTTGACGCGGTGCCGGGGCATGGCTTGAGTGGAGGGCCAAGAGGCCTCTCTGTCGCGGCCACGAGGTGGCCGGTCGGCCATGTCATGCGCTGGTGATGTAGGTGCTTCCTCCTCTAGTCGGGGTAGCAGCCTGCACTTTGGGTAACTCTTGGAGGGGCGTTCGAGTTCATACTCTTTGGCCACAAGGACTTTAGTCCATCTGTCAGCTAGCAAATCCTGATCAGCTCTAAGCTGTTGCCGCTTTTTCTTGAGGCTGCTTGCCGTGGCCATGAGTCTACGTTTAAAACGCTCTTGTTCGGCAAGATCTTCTGGCATGACGAACTCGTCGTCGTCGAGGCTTGCCTCGTCTTCGGAGGGAGGCGTATAATTATCGTCCTCAACCTCTTGGTCCGCCGCCCTCTCGCGAGGGTTGGCTTCTCTGTCCTCCTGTGCCGAATTTTGCTGGAGGGGGTGTTCTTCGGCGCTATCCGGAGTAGTATTATCTCCCATGCCGGAATCACCGTTTTTGCTTTGGCGGGATTTAGAGCGGTGCCGCTGACGCCGGCGCTTGGGCTGTTTCTTAGAGGTATCGTCCAGCGCTGTTCCATCGCCATCTCCATCCTTTGGAGTGTCCACCATATATATGTCATATGACGAGGTGGCCTTCCAACGCCCTACAGGTGCTGGTTCTTGTTCGTCTCCTGCATTGTCGTCCATGCCGTCGATGTCTTCGGAGTCGAAGTCAAGCATGTCGGTTAAGTCGTCGACAGTGGCTACGAAGTGGGTGGTGGGTGGGTTTTGAATTTCTTCATCGTCCGTATCCCAACCTTGCTGACCGTAGTCTGGCCAGGGCTCTCCTGATAAAGAGAGAGACTTTAGAGAATTCAGGATGTCGCCGAAGGGCGAGTGCTGAAAGATGTCCGCGGTGGTGAACTCCATTATCGGCGCCCAATCGGATTCAATCGGCGGGGGCGCGGGGGCTCGGAGTTCGGAGAGGAATCCGGCTCCTCGGAGTCACGGGCTATGCAGAGTGCGGGGCTGGAGTTTGGCTCGATCGCCTCTGAGGTCGCAGCCCCTGAGGCAGCGTCCAACCGCTGATCCTCGATTGGCGCAGTGGGCTCCGAATCAATGGTCGGAACCGATGCATGTGTGGCCTCCAAGGCGCTGTTCGGAGGCAGAGCTATATCATGCCCATCGGGACAATGCGGCATGCTTGGCTGTGGCTAGAATCCGTCGAAGATCAAGTCCCCGCGGATGTCAGCCGTGTAGTTTAGGCTTCCAAACCTGACCTGATGGCCAGGGGTGTAACTTTCGATCTGCTCAAGGTGACCAAGCGAGTTGGCCCGCAGTGCGAAGCCACCGAAGACGAAGATCTGTCCGGGGAGAAAAGTCTCACCCTATACTGCATCGTGGTTGATGATCGAAGAAGCCATCGGGCCTGAAAGCGACGACACAGAGGAACTCTCAATGAAAGCACCAATGTTGGTGTCAAAACCGGCGGATCTCGGGTAGGGGGTACCGAACTGTGCGTCTAGGCCGGATGGTAACATGAGACAAGGGACACAATGTTTTACCCAGGTTCGGGCCCTCTTGATGGAGGTAAAACCCTACGTCCTGCTTGATTAATATTGATGATATGGGTAGTACAAGAGTAGATCTACCACGAGATCAAGGAGGCTAAACCCTAGAAGCTAGCCTATGGTATGATTGTTGTATGATGAAGTTGTCCTACGGACTAAAACCCTCTGGTTTATATAGACACCGGAGAGGGTTAGGGTTACACAAAGTCGGTTACAATGGTAGGAGATCTTGAATATCCGCATCGCCAAGCTTGCCTTCCACGCCAAGGAAAGTCCCATCTGGACACGGGACGGAGTCTTCAATCTTGTATCTTCATAGTCCTGGAGTTCGGCTGAAGGTACAGTCCGGCTACCCGAACACCCCCTAATCCAGGACTCCCTCAACAACACAGTGGCCGGCTGATAATGGGTCGACGGTTGCCGCAAGAGGACGCCGCGAACGCACGCGCGAAAGTGTGTTGCCCCGCGGACAGGGAGTGCGGCAACGTCGAGCGGAGCCTCCTGAAGCCAAGCGGAGTCGTCGGCGATGAACGTGAGCGCGCCGAGACGGATCTCGCGGCCCTCCACCAAAACTCCGCCAGAAACCATGATGATTTGGATTGGAAAAGATCGCAACTCCTCCAACAAATCGCTAAGGCACCGGCCCCAAGGTGGGCGCCAACTGTCGTGGTTCTAAGTCTGACAGTAATGTAGGGGGGTAGGTATGGAGAGGCAAGATCTTAGCTATGGAGTAGTTGTAAGCACACGAGGTTTACGAGTTCAGGCCCTTCTCAGAGGAAGTAATAGCCCTACATCTCGGAGCCCGGAGGCGGTCGACTGGATTATGTGTGTATGAATTACAGGGGTGCGAACCGTTTACACTGAGGAGGGGGTGGCTTATATAGAGTTCGCCAGACCCCTCCGGCCCTCAGTTATGCAGGGTTTCAAATACATTAAGGTCGGGCGTTACTGGTAACGCCCCTAATAAAGTGCTATGATGACCATAAAAGCTACTTAATGACCGACCGTTAGCGTGCGGAGTGACTTTAGGTCTCCTGGCCGTCGAGTGGTTGGATCTTGGTCGAGTGATTGCTTCTTGGTCGAGTGTCTTTGAGTCTGTCGAGTGGAACACCTCCAAGTCGATTGAAAGGTGATTTCTTCTAGAGATGTCCTTGGGTAGGGCAGTTAGGACAGGTCCATGACCCTACCCTAGGTACATAGCTTCATCAAGCAGTGCAGACCCTACTAGTAGATGGCGGGCCGGCTGAGTGCGAGTAGGCGGCCCTCTTCCAGCAGGTCGATGCTGTCTTCTCGCACCTCCTTCGCCTCCGCCTCCGTGTACATGGTGACGCGAGGCGAGTCAAACTCGATGTCACTTGGGATAACGGCCTCGGCCCCGTACACGAGGAAGAAGGGAGTGAAGCCGGTTGCTTTGTTCGGCGTGGTACGGAGACTCCAGAGCATGGCTGGCAGCTCTTCGATCCAGCAACTGGTGGAACGCTCCAGCGGCTGGATCAATCGAGGCTACATGTCAGACAAGATGAGGCCGTTTGCTTGCTCGACCTGGCCGTTTGACTGCGGATGGGCAGCAGATGCTAAGTCCTGTCGGATGCCCTGTGTCGCGCAGAAATGGGCCAAGGCGCCTTTGGAAAAGTTTGTGCTGTTGTTGGTGATGATGCTGTGCGGTACGCCATACCGGACAGTGATATCTGCGATGAAGGTCATAGCAGTCGGACCATTCAACTTCTTGATTGGCTTTGCTTTGATCCACTTGGTGAATTTGTCCATGGCGACAAGCAGATGGGTCATGCCGCCGCGTGCTATCGTGAATGGGCCCACCCTGTCCAGCCCCCAGACGGCAAATGGCCAGGTGAGGGGGATGGTCTTGAGTGCGGAAGCCGACAGGTGTTTCTTGGAGCTGAATCATTGACACCCTTTGCACTTCTTGACCAAATCCTTGGCGTCGTCCAAAGCAGTCAGCCAGAAGAATCCATGACGGAAAGCTTTGGAGACAAGGGATCTGGAGGCCGCATGGTGGCCACACTTGCCTTGGTGGATGTCTTTGAGGATTGCCTTGCCTTTCTTTGGCTCTACGCATCGCTAGAAGACGCCAGTCACGCTGCGCATGACAAGCTCTCTGTTCACTATTGTGTATGCTGCTGCTCAGCGTTGCACCTGTCGGGTCGAGATCTCGTCGGCATGTAGCTCTCCGCTCACCAAGAAGTTGAGGATGGGCTGCGCCCATGATGGTGCTTCTACCACTGTCACCACAGCCACTGAAACCAGGGCAGTTGGGTTGGGAGGCGGCGGGTTGGAGTCGGCCACCGCTTGCTGTGTCGTTGAAGTCCCCGGGCCGACTGCTGCAGTCCCCGGGCCACCTGGCGAAGTCCCCAGGCCGCCTGCTGCAGCCCCTGGGCCGGGTGCGGCTGCTGCAGTCCCCAAGTCGGATCCGACTGTTCCTGGAGCAGCTGATATGTCTCCAACGTATCTATAATTTTTTATTGTTCCATGCTATTATAATATCTGTTTTGGATGTCAATGGGCTTTATTTTACATTTTTATATTATTTTTGGGACTAACCTACTAACCCAAGGCCCAGTGCAAATTGCTGTTTTTTCCCTATTTCAGTGTTTCACAGAAAATGGAATATCAAACGGAATCCAAACGGAATGAAACCTTTGGGAGCGTGATTTTTGGAACAAACGTGATCTAGAGGACTTGGAGTGGACGTCAAGAAACAACCGAGGAGGCCACGAGGCAGGGGGCGCGCCTACCCCCCTGGGCGCTCCCTCCCCCCTCGTGGGCCCCTTGTGGCTCCACCGACCAACTTCTTCCTCCTATATATATATATTCATATACCCCGAAAACATCCTGGAGCACCACGAAACCCTATTTCCACCGCCGCAACCTTCTGTACCCAAGAGATCCCATCTTGGGGCCTTTTCCGGAGCTCCGCCGGAGGGGGCATCGATCACGGAGGGCCTCTACATCAACTCCATGGCCCCTCCTATGCTGTGTGAGTAGTTTACTTCAGACCTTCGGGTCCATAGCTATTAGCTAGATGGATTCTTCTCTTTCTTTGAATCTCAATAGAAAGTTCTCCTCGATCTTCTTGGAGATCTATTTGATGTAACTCTTTTTGCGGTGTGTTTGTCGAGATCCGATGAATTGTGGGTTTATGATCAAGTCTATCTATGAACAATATTTGATTCTTTTCTGAAATCTTTTATGTATGATTGGTTATCTTTGCAAGTCTCTTCAAATTATCAGTTTGGTTTGACCTACTAGATTGATCTTTCTTGCAATGGGATAAGTGCTTAGCTTTGGGTTCAATCTTGCGGTGCTCGATCCCAGTGACAGAAAGGGAAACGACATGTATTGTATTGTTGCCATCGAGGATAAAAAGATGGGGTTTATATCATATTGCTTGAGTTTATCCCTCTACATCATGTCATCTTACCTAATGCATTACTCTGTTCTTATGAACTTAATACTCTAGATGCATGCTGGATAGCGGTCGATGTGTGGAGTAATAGTAGTAGATGCTGGCAGGAGTCGGTCTACTTGTCACGGACGTGATGCCTATATACATGATCATGCCTATATATTCTCATAATTATTCGCTTTTCTATCAATTGCTCGACAGTAATTTGTTCAACCACCGTAATACTTATGCTATCTTGAGAGAAGCCACTAGTGAAACCTATGGCCCCGGGGTCTATTCTCCATCATATTAATCTCCCGCCAACAAGTTATTTCTGGCACCGTTTATTTCGCAATCTTTACTTTCAATCTATATCATAAAAATACCAAAAATATTTATCTTATCATCATTATCTCTATCAAATCTCACTCATAAGTGACCGTTAAGGGATTGAAAACCCCTTTATCGCGTTGGTTGCGAGGTTCTTATTTGTTTGTGTAGGTACGAGGGACTTGCGTGTCATCTCCTACTGGATTGATACCTTGGTTCTCAAAAACTGAGGGAAATACTTGCGCTACTTTGCTGCATCACCCTTTCCTCTTCAAGGGAAAACCAATGCAGTGCTCAAAGGTAGTAAGAAGGATTTCTGGCGCTGTTGCCGGGGAGATCTATGCACAAGTCAAGACATACCAAGTACCCATCACAAACTCTTATCCCTCGCATTACATTATTTTCCATTTGCCTCTCGTTTTCCTCTCCCCCCACTTCACCCTTGACGTTTTATTCGCTCTCTTTTTCCGTTCGCTTACCTCTTGTATCCCGTGTGTCGTCATGGCTAGTCTTTTATCAACTCCTTTATCTCCCGAGAATGAAGTCCTTAATTTTAAACAAAGGGAGGGATAAAACCTAAAAGATGCTTGGTACAGAATTTGCAATGTGCAAAATAGATCTACTAGGAAGCAATCTACTTCCATTCTTCTTCGCAATTTTTATGTAGGTATCATTCCTTGGAATAGATATATTCTTGATACCATTACCAGAGGAAATTTCTTGGGTAGCCATACTTTTGATTCTTATAATGCTATGATAGATTTTTTTGGCACACCACCTCTCTTGGTTAATGGAACTATGTTAACTTTGGAACATGTTATGCAAAGGCTCGAAATTATTGAAAATAAAGTTGCCACTGTGGAATTGATTGAGAATTTGGATAAAAAGATCCACAACCAAATTACCCAATATGGATCTAAGGTAGGAGTTACTCTGAAAAGTTTTAAAGAAAAAAGAACCCGTAGTTAATGAAAGAATAGACCAAGATTCCACTAGAATTGATAAACTTGAGGGTATTATTACCAACTTAGGGTCTGCTTTTTCTGCCGTAAGGAACACTCCAAATCCTCCTACCACCAAAGTTTCCAAATTAATGTATGTTCCTAAAAATAATGGTGCAACTTCTAGTAAGGAAAATGCGGATCTCAAATCCATAAGTGTTCACCCCAACTTTCTCGCTATTATTAAGGAACCTTTTGATACAAATGAATTTCTTGATTTATTGCCTAGGAGTTTAATCATTAATAGAAAGAAGGAAACTCCTAAGGGTTATAAGTGTTCTATTGAAGAATTGAAAACTAAAGATGATAATACCTAGATCTATCCTTGCTTTTATGCCTAGCTAGGGGCGTTAAACGATAGCGCTTGTTGGGAGGCAACCTAATTTTATTTTTCTTCCTTGCTTTTTGATTCTGTTTAGTAATAAATAATTAATCTAGCCTCTGTTTAGATGTTCTTTTATGCTTTTAATTAGTGTTTGTGCCAAGTAGAACCTTTGGGAAGACTTGGGGAAGGTCTTTGCGATCTTGCTGTAAAAAACATAAACTTCAGCGCTCATGAGATTTGCTGCCATTTTTTACTGGAGAGTTCTATTTATTTAATTATTTTTGAAGATGATTAATAGATAAATTCCTCACGTCCAGCAATTTATTTTAGAATTTTTGGGGTTCCATAAGTATACGAAACCTACAGATTACTACAGACTGTTCTGTTTTTGACAGATTCTGTTTTTCGTGTGTTGTTTGCTTTTTTTTGATGAATCTATGGCTAGTATTTGAGTGTATAAACCATAGAAAAGTTGGAATGCAGTAGTTTTAACACCAATATAAATAAATAATGAGTTCATTACAGTACCTTAAGTGGTGGTTTGTTTTCTTTTACTAACGGAGCTCATGAGATTTTCTGTTTAAGTTTTGTGTTGTGAAGTTTTCAAGTTTTGGGTAAAGATTTGATGGATTATGGAACAAGGAGTGGCAAGAGCCTAAGCTTGGGGATGCCCAAGGTACCCCAAGGTAAAATTCAAGGACAACCAAAAGCCTAAGCTTGGGGATGCCCCGGAAGGCATCCCCTCTTTCGTCTTCTTCTATCGGTAACTTTACTTGAGGCTATATTTTTATTCACCACATGATATGTGTTTTTCTTGGAGCGTATTGTATGATTTTAGTCTTTGATTTTTAGTTTACCATAATCATCCTTGCTGTACACACCTTTTGGGAGAGACACACATGAATCGGAATTTATTAGAATACTCTATGTGCTTCACTTATATCTTTTGAGCTAGATAATTTTGCTCTAGTGCTTCGCTTATATCTTTTAGAGCACGGTGGTGGTTCTATTTTATAGAAATTATTGATCTCTCATGCTTCACTTATATATTTTTAGAGTCCTTTAGAACAGCATGGTAATTTGCTTTGGTTATGAATTTAGTCCTAATATGATAGGCATCTAAGATCGGTATAACAAAAACTTTCATAAAAAGTGCATTGAGTACTAGGAGAAGTTTGATACTTGATAATTGTTTTGAGATATAAAGGTGGTAATATTAGAGTGTGCTAGTTGAGTAGTTGTGAATTTGAGAAATACTTGTGTTGAAGTTTGCAAGTCCCGTAGCATGCACGTATGGTGACCGTTGTGTAACAAATTTGAAACATGAGGTGTTATTTGATTGTCTTCCTTATGAGTGGCGGTTGGGGACGAGCGATGGTCTTTTCCTACCAATCTATCCCCCTAGGAGCATGCGCTTAATGCTTGGTCTTTGATGACTTGTAGATTTTTGCAATAAGTATGTGAGTTCTTTATGACTAATGTTGAGTCCATGGATTATACGCACTCTCACCCTTCCATCATTGCTAGCCTCTTCGGTACCGTGCATTGTCCTTTCTCACCTTGAGAGTTGGTGCAAACTTCGCCGGTGCATCCACACCCCGTGATACGATACACTCTGTCACACATAAACCTCCTTATATCTTCCTCAAAACAGCCACCATACCAATCTATTGTGGCATTTCCATAGCCATTCCGAGATATATTGCCATGCAACTTTCCACCGTTCTGTTTATCATGACACAGATCATCATTGTCATATTGCCTTGCATGATCATGTAGTTGGCATCGTATTTGTGGCAAAGCCACCGTTCATAATTTTTCATACATGTCACTCTTGATTCACCGCCCTTCCCGGTACACCGCCGGAGGCATTCATATAGAGTCATACTTTGTTCTAGTATCGAGTTGTAATCATTGAGTTGTAAATAAATAGAAGTGTGATGATCATCATTAATAGAGCACTGTCCCAAAAAAAGAAAGACCAAAAAAAGAAGACCCAAAAAACAAAAAAAGAAAAAGAAGTAAAACGGGGCAATGCTACTATCCTTTTTTTTGCACACTTGTGCTTCAAAGTAGCACCATGATCTTTATGATAGAGAGTCTCTTGTTTTGTCACTTTCATATACTAGTGGGAATTTTTCATTACAGAACTTGGCTTGTATATTCCAACAATGGGCTTCCTCAAATGCCCTAGGTCTTCGTGAGCAAGCAATCTGGATGCACACCCACTTAGTTTCTTTTGTTGAGCTTTCATACATTTATAGCTATAGTGCATCCTTTGCATGGCAATCCCTACTTCTTGCATTGACATCAATTGATGGGCATCTCTCTAGCCCATTGATTAGCCACGTCGATGTGAGACTTTCTCCTTTTTGTCTTCTCTACATAACCCCCAACATCATATTCTATTCCACCCATAGTGCTATATCCATGGCTCACGCTCATGTATTGCATGAAAGTTGAAAAAAGTTTGAGATTACTAAAGTGTGAAACAATTGATTGGCTTGTCATCAGGGTTGTGCATGATGAGAGCATTCTTGTGTGACGAAAATGGAGCATGACCAAACTATATGATTTTGTAGGATGAACTTTCTTTTGCCATGTTATTTTTAGAAGACATAATTGCTTAGTTAGTATGCTTGAAGTATTATTGTTTTTATGTCAATATTAAAGTTTTGTCTTGAATCTCTCCGATCTGAATATTCATGCTACAATAAAGAGAATTACATTGAGAATTATTCTAGGTAGCATTCCACATCAAAAATTCTGTTTTTATCATTTACCTACTAGAGGACGAGCAGGAATTAAGCTTGGGGATGCTTGATACGTATCCAACGTATCTATAATTTTTGATTGTTCCATGCTATTATATTATATGTTTTGGATGTTAATGGGATTTATTTTACACTTTTATATTATTTTTGGGACTAACCTACTAACCCAAGGCCCAGTGCAAATTGCTTTTGCCTATTTCAGTGTTTTGCAGAAAAGGAATATCAAACGGAATCCAAATGTAATGAAACCTTTGGGAGCGTGATTTTTGTAACAAACGTCATCCAGAGGACTTGGAGTGGACGTCAAGAAACAACCGAGGAGGCCACGAGGCAGGGGGCGCGCCTACCCCGCCTGGGCGCGCCCTCACCCCTCATGGGCCCCTCATGGCTCCACCGACCTACTTCTTCCTCCTATATATATTCATATACCCCGAAAACATCCAGGAGCACCACGAAACCCTATTTCCACCGCCGCAACCTTCTGTACCAAAGAGATCCCATATTGGGGCCTTTTCTGGAGCTCCGCCGGAGGGGGCATCGATCACGGAGGGCCGCTACATCAACTCCATGGCCCCTCCGATGCTGTGTGAGTAGTTTACTTCAGACCTTCGGGTCCATAGCTATTAGCTAGATGGATTCTTATCTCTCTTTGAATCTCAATAGAAAGTTCTCCTCGATCTTCTTGGAGATCTATTTGATGTAGCTCTTTTTGCGGTGTGTTTGTCGAGATCCGATGAATTGTGGGTTTATGATCAAGTCTATCTATGAACAATATTTGATTCTTCTCTGAAATCTTTTATGTATGATTGGTTATCTTTGCAAGTCTCTTCGAATTATCAGTTTGGTTTGGCCTACTAGATTGATCTTTCTTGCAATGGGAGAAGTTCTTCGCTTTGGGTTCAATCTCGCGGTGCTCTATCCTAGTGACAGAAAGGGGAACGACACGTATTGTATTGTTGCCATCGAGGATAAAAAGATGGGGTTTATATCATATTGCTTGAGTTTATCCCTCTATATCATGTCATCTTACCTAATGTGTTACTCTGTTCTTATGAACTTAATACTCTAGATGTATGCTGGATAGCGGTTGATGTGTGGAGTAATAGTAGTAGATGCAGGCTGGAGCCGGTCTACTTGTCACGGACGTGATGCCTATATACATGATCATGCCTAGATATTCTCATAATTATTTGCTTTTCTATCAATTGCTCGACAGTAATTTGTTCACCCACTGTAATACTTATGCTATCTTGAGAGAAGCCACTAGTGAAACCTATGGCCCCCGGGTCTATTCTCCATTATATTAATCTTCCGTCAACAAGTTATTTCTGGCACCATTTATTTTGCAATCTTTAATTTCAATCTATATCATAAAAATACCAAAAATATTTATCTTATCATTATTATCTCTATCAGATCTCACTCTCGTAAGTGACTATGAAGGGATTGACAACCCCTTTATCGCGTTGGTTGCGAGGTTCTTATTTGTTTGTGTAGGTACGAGGGACTTGCGTGTAGTCTCCTATTGGATGGATACCTTGGTTCTCAAAAACTGAGGGAAATACTTACGCTACTTTGCTGCATCACCCTTTCCTCTTCAAGGGAAAACCAACGCAGTGCTCAAGAGGTAGCAGCAGCCGGCACGAAGGTGGACTCTGATTCCGGTAAAGGCTTGATAGACGGCTTGCGCAGGCACTGGTGGGAGACGCCGGCTGATATAGCCTGCCGGGTGGAGCCAATCTGTGCCAGGGCATCTGCTTGCTCATTGTCGGCTCGTGGCACATGAAGGAACTCGCCCCATCAAAGTATCCACTGATCTGCTGGACGAGGAAGCGGTAGCTCGTCATGTTTGCATCCTTGGCGTCCTAGTCGCCAGAGGACTTCTGGACCATCAAGTCTAAGTCGCCGTAGCACATCACTCGGCGAATGCCAGTCGGAGCCCATGGACGAATGCCTCGTACTCGGCCAGGTTGTTGGAGGCGGCAAAGTGAATTTGCAATGTGTACTTGAGCTTGTCGCCTTTGGGAGAGGTGAGGACGACGTTGGCTCCCTAACCGATGCGCATCTTTGAGCCATCAAAGTGCATCCGCCAATGAGTGGAATCCGGCGCTGGCGGCTACTATTTCTTGAGCACTGCGTTGGTTTTCCCTTGAAGAGGAAAGGGTGATGCAGCAAAGTAGCATAAGTATTTCCCCTCAGTTTTTGAGAACCAAGGTATCAATCCAGTAGGAGACTACACGCAAGTCACCTCGCACCTACACAAACAAATAAGAACCTTGCAACCAACATGATAAAGGGGTTGTCAATCCCTTCACGACCACTTGCAAAAGTGAGATCTGATAGAGATACTAAGATATTTTTTTGGTATTTTTATGATATAGATTGAAAAATAAAGATTGCAAAACAAACGGCGACAGAAATAGCTTGTTGACGGGAGAATAATATAATGGAAGATAGACCCGGGGGCTGCTACCTCTTGAGCACTGCGTTGGTTTTCCCTTGAAGAGGAAAGGGTGATGCAGCAAAGTAGCACAAGTATTTCCCTCGGTTTTTGAGAACCAAGGTATCAATCTAGTAGGAGACTACACGCAAGTCCCTCGTACCTACACACACAAATAAGAACCTCGCAACCAACATGATAAAGGGGTTGTCAATCCCTTCACGGTCACTTACGAGAGTGGGATCTGATAGAGATAATAATAATAAGATAAATATTTTTTGTATTTTTATGATATAGATTGAAAGTAAAGATTGCAAAATAAGATAGATTGGAAACTTATATGATAAAATATAGACCGGGTACCATAGGTTTCACTAGTGGCTTCTCTCAAGATAGCATAAGTATTACGGTGGGTGAACAAATTACTGTCGAGCAATTGATAGAAAAGCGAATAATTACGAGAATATCTTGGTATGATCATGTATATAGGCATCACGTCCGCGACAAGTAGACCGAAACGATTCTGCATCTACTACTATTACTCCACACATCGACCGCTATCCAGCATGCATCTAGAGTATTAAGTTCATAAGAACAGAGTAACGCATTAGGCAAGATGACATGATGTAGAGGGATAAACTCAAGCAATATGATATAAACCCCATCTTTTTATCCTCGATGGCAACAATACAATATGTGCCTTGCTGCCCCTGCTGTCACTGGGAAAGGACACCGCAAGATCGAGCCCAAAGCTAAGCACTTCTCCCATTGCAAGAAAGATCAATCTAGTAGGTCAAACCAAACTAATAATTCGAAGAGATTTGCAAAGATAACCAATCATACATAAAAGATTCCAGAGAAGAATCAAATATTGTTCATAGATAAACTTGATCATAAACCCACAATTCATCGGATCTCGACAAACACACCACAAAAAGAGAGAGAGAAGAATCCATCTAGCTAATAACTATGGACCCGAAGGTCTGTGGTAAACTGCTCACACATCATCGGAGAGGCTATGCTGTTGATGTAGAAGCCCTCCGTGATCGATTCCCCCTCCGACGGAGCTCCCGAAAAGGCCCCAAGATGGGATCTCTTGGGTACAGAAGGTTGCAGCGGTGGAAATAGGGTTTCGTGGCGCTCCTGGATGTTTTCGGGGTATATGGACATATATAGGAGGAAGAAGTAGGTCGGTGGAGCTATGAGGGGCCCACAAGGGTGGGGGCGCGCCCAGGGGGGTAGGCGCGCCTCCCTGCCTTGTGGCCTCCTCGTTGATTTCTTGACGTCTACTCCAAGTCCCCCGGATCATGTTTGTTCCAAAAATAACTCTCCCAAAGGTTTCATTCCGTTTGGATTCTGTTTGATATTCCTTTTCTGTGAAACACTAAAATAGGTAAAAAAAACTGCAATTTTCACTGGGCCTTGGGTTAGTAGGTTAGTCCCAAAAATAATATAAAAGTGTATAAATAAGCCATTAACATCCAAAACAGATACTATAATAGCATGGAACAATAAAAGATTATAGATATGTTGGAGACGTATCAAGCACCCCCAAGCTTAATTCCTGCTTGTCCTCGAGTAGGTAAATGATAAAAATAGAATTTTTGACGTGGAATGCTACCTAGCATAATTCTCAATGTAATTTTCTTTATTGTGGCATGAATGTACAGATCCGAAAGATTCAAGACAAAAGTTTAATATTGACATAAAAATAATAATACTTCAAGCATACTAGCTAAGCAATCATGTCTTCTCAAAATAACATGGCAAAAGAAAGTTCATCCCTACAAAATCATATAGTTTGGTCATGCTCCATTTTCGTCACACAAGAATGCTCTCATCATGCACAACACCGATGACAAGCCAAGCAATTGTTTCATACTTTAGTAATCTCAATTTTTTTTCAACTTTCACGCAATACATGAGCGTGAGCCATGGATTTAGCACTATGGGTGGAATAGAATATGATGACGGGGGTTATGTGGAGAAGACAAAAAAGGAGAAAGTCTCACATCGACGCGGCTAATCAACGGGCTAGGGAGATGCCCATCAATTGATGTCAATGCAAGGAGTAGGGATTGCCATGCAACGGATGCACTAGAGCTATAAATGTATGAAAGCTCAACAAAAGAAACTAAGTGGGTGTGCATCCAACTTGCTTGCTCATGAAGACCTAGGGCATTTGAGGAAGCCCATTGTTGGAATATATAAGCCAAGTTCTATAATGAAAAATTCCCACTAGTATATGAAAGTGACAAAACAAGAGACTCTCTATCATAAAGATCATGGTGCTACTTTGAAGCACAAGTGTGGAAAACGGGATAGTAGCATTGTCCCTTTTTATTTACCTTTTTTGGGGGGCCTTTCTTTTTTTATTTGGCCTTTCTCTTTTTTGGGGGACAATGCTCTATTAATGATGATCATCACACTTCTATTTATTTACAACTCAATGCTTACAACTCAATACTAGAACAAAATATGACTCTATATGAATGCCTCCGGCGGTGTACCGGGAAGGGAAATGAATCAAGAGTGACATGTATGATAAATTATGCATGGTGGCTTTGCCACAAATACGATGTCAACTACATGATCATGCAAAGCAATATGACAATGATAAAGTGTGTCATAGATGAAACGGTGGAAAGTTGCATGGCAATATATCTCGGAATGGCTATGGAAATGCCATAATAGGTAGGTATGGTGGCTGTTTTGAGGAAGATAAAAGGAGGTTTATGTGTGATAGAGCGTATCATATCACGGGGTTTGGATGCACCGGCGAAGTTTGCACCAACTCTCAAGGTGAGAAAGGGCAATGCACGGTACCGAAGAGGCTAGCAATGATGGAAGGGTGAGAGTGCGTATAATCCATGGACTCAACATTAGTCATAAAGAACCCACATACTTATTGCAAAAATCTACAAGTCATCAAAAACCAAGCATTACGTGCATGCTCCTAGGGGGATAGATTGGTAGGAAAAGACCTTCTCTCGTCCCCGACCGCCACTCATAAGGAAGACAATCAAATAACACCTCATGTTTCAAATTTGTTACACAACGGTTACCATACGTGCGTGCTATGGGACTTGAAAACTTCAACACAAGTATTTCTCAAATTCACAACTACTCAACTAGCACACTCTAATATCACCATATTCATATCTCAAAACAATTATCAAGTATCAAACTTCTCATAGTATTCAATGCACTTTCTATGATAGTTTTTATTATACCCATCTTGGATGCCTATCATATTAAGACTAATTTCATAACCAAGGAAAATTACCATGCTGTTCTAAAGGACTATCAAAATAATATAAATGAAGCGTGAGAGATTAATAATTACTATAAAATAAAACCACCACCGTGCTCTAAAATATATAAGTGAAGCACTAGAGCAAAATTATCTAGCTCAAAAAAATATAAGTGAAGCACATAGAGTATTCTAACAAATTCCAATTCATGTGTGTCTCTCCCAAAAGGTGTGTACAGCAAGGATGATTGTGGTAAACTAAGAAGCAAATACTCAAATCATACAAGACACTCCAAGCAAAACACATACCATGTTGTGAATAAAAATATAGCCTCAAGTAAAGTTACCGATGAAAGAAGACGAAAGAGAGGATGCCTTATGGGGCATCCCCAAGCTTAGGCTTTTGGTTGTCCTTGAATTTTACCTTGGGGTGCTTTCGGCATCCCCAAGCTTAGGCTCTTGCCACTCCTTGTTCCATAATCCATCAAATCTTTACCCAAAACTTGAAAACTTCACAACACAAAACTCAACAGAATCTCATGAGCTCCGTTAGTATAAGAAAACAAATCACCACTTAAGGTACTGTAATGAACTCATTATTTATTTATATTGGTGTTAAACCTACTGTATTCCAACTTCTCTATGGTTCATACCCTCCGATACTAGCCATAGATGCATCAAAATAAGCAAACAACACACGAAAAATAGAATCTGTCAAAAACAGAACAGTCTGTAGTAATCTGTAGGTTTAGAATACTTATGTAACCCCAAAAATTCTGAAATAAATTGCTGTACGTGAGGAATTTTTCTATTAATCATCTACAAAAAGAATCAACCTAATTTCACTCTCCAGTAAAAAATGGCAGCAAATCTCGTGAGTGCTAAAGTTTCTGTTTTTTACAGCAAGATCGCTAAAACTTCCCCCAAGTCTTCCCAAAGGTTCTACTTGGAACAAACACTAATTACAATTATAAAAACACATCTAAACAGAGGCTAGATGAATTATTTATTACTAAACAGAACCAAAAAGCAAGAAACAAAAATAAAATTGGGTTGCCTCCGAACGAGCGCTATCGTTTAACTCCCCTAGCTAGGCATAAAAGCAAGAATAGATCTAGGTATTATCATCTTTGGTATGCAATCCATAAGTGGCTATCATAATAGATTCATAAGGTAATTTATTTTTCTTTCTAGGAAAGTGTTCCATGCCTTTTCTTAACAGAAATTGGAATCTAATATTCCCTTCTTTCATATCAATAATTGCACCAATCGTTCTAAGAAAAGGTCTACCAAGAATAATAGGACATGAAGGATTGCAATCAATATCAAGAACAATGAAATCTACTTGCACATAATTCCTATTTTCAGCAATAAGAACATCATTAATCCTTCACATAGGTTTCTTAATAGTGGAATCCGTGAGGTGCAAATTTAAAGAACAATCATCAAATTCACAGAAACCTAACACATCACACAAAGTTTTTGGAACCGTGGAAACGCTAGCACCCAAATCACATAAAGCATAGCATTCATGATCTTTAATTTTAATTTTAATAGTAGGTTCCCAATCATCATGAAGTTTTCTAGGGAAAGAAACTTCTAATTCAAGCTTTTCTTCATAAGATTGCAATAAAGCATCAACAATATGTTTGGTAAAAGCTTTATTTTGACTATAAGCACGCGGAGAATTTAGCACGGATTGCAACAAGGAAATACAATCTATCAAAGAGCAATTATCATAATTAAATTTCTTGAAATCCAAAATAGTGGGTTCATTGCTATGTAAAGTTTTGACCTCTCCAATCCCACTTTTACCAATTTTTGCATCAAGATCTTAAAACTCCGAATCATTGGGACGCCTTTTAACTAAAGTTGACTCATCTCCAGTCCCATCATTATCAAGATTCATATTGAAAAACAAAGGTTTAATAGGAGACACATCAATCACTTTTAGATCTTCATCCTTATTATCATCAAAACTAGAAGAGCACGCTTTTATAAAGCAATCTTTTTTAGCACGCATCCTAGCGGTTCTTTCTTTGCACTCATCAATGGAAATTCTCATGGCTTTGAGAGACTCATTGATATCATGCTTAGGTGGAATAGATCTAGGTTTCAAAGAATCAACATCAAGAGAAATTCTATCCACGTTCCTAGCCAACTCATCAATCTTAGACAATTTTTCTTCAATCAAAGCAGTGAAACTCTTTTGCGAACTAATAAATTATTTAATACTAGATTCAAAATCAGAGGGCATCTTATTATTATTTCCATAAGAATTGTTGTAGGAATTACCATAATTATTAGAGGAATTACTAGGATACGGCCTAGGATTAAAGTTTCCGCTATACGCGTTGTTACCAAAATTGTTCCTACCAACAAAATTTACATCCATAGATTCATTATTATTCTCAATCAAAGTAGACAAAGGCATATCATTAGGATCAGAAGAAACGCTCTTATTAGCAAATAATTGCATAAGTTCATGCATATTTCCACTCAAAACATTAATTTCTTCTATAGCATGAACCTTTTTACTAGTAGATCTTTCGGTGTGCCATTGAGAATTATTAACCATAATATTATCTAGGAGTTTGGTAGCTTATCCTAAAGTGATTTCCATAAAAGTGCCTCCCGCGGCCAAATCTAAAAGATTTCTAGAAGCAAAATTCAACCCAGCATAAAAAATCTGTATAATCATCCATAAATTCAAACCATGTGTAGGGCAATTACGAATCATTAATTTCATCCTCTCCCAAGATTGTGCAACATGCTCATGATCTAGTTGCTTAAAGTTCATAATATCGTTTCTAAGAGAGATGATCTTAGCGGGAGGAAAATACTTAGAGATAAAAGCATCTTTGCACTTGTTCCAAGAATCAATACTATTTTTAGGCAAAGACGAAAACCAAGTTTTAGCACGTTCCCTAAGCGAAAACGGAAATAGCTTCAATTTAACAATATCATTATCCACATCTTTCTTCTTTTGCATATCACACAAATCAACAAAGTTGTTTAGATGGGTAGTAGCATCCTCACTAGGAAGGCCGGAAAACGGATCTTTCATGACAAGATTCAGTAAAGCAGTATTAATTTCACAAGATTCAGCATCGGTAAGAGGAGCAATCGGAGTGCTAATAAAATCATTATTGTTGGTATTGGAAAAATCACACAATTTAGTATTATCTTGATCCATCATGACAAACAATCCAACACACGAGCAAGCAAGAGGCAAACAACTATAGGCGAACGAAAAAGAGGCAAGCGGAAAAGAGGGCGAATAAAACGGCAAGGGTGAAGTGGGGGAGAGGAAAACGAGAGGCAAATGGCAAATAATGTAATGCGAGGGATAAGAATTTGTGATGGGTACTTGGTATGTCTTGACTTGTGAGTAGATCTCCCCGGCAACGGCGCCAGAAATCCTTCTTGCTACCTCTTGAGCACAGCGTTGGTTTTCCCTTGAAGAGGAAATGGTGATGCAACAAAGTAGCATAAGTATTTCCCTCAGTTTTTTTAGAACCAAGGTATCAATCTAGTAGGAGACTACACGCAAGTCCCTCGTACCTAGACAAACAAATAAGAACCTCGCAACCAACGTGATAAAGGGGTTGTCAATCCATTCACGGTCACTTATGAGAGTGAGATCTGATAGAGATAATAATAATAAGATAAATATTTTTGGTATTTTTATGATATAGATTGAAAGTAAAGATTGAAAAATAAGATAGATTGGAAACTTATATGATAAAAGATAGATCCGGGGGCCATAGGTTTCACTAGTGGCTTCTCTCAAGATAGCATAAGTATTACGGTGGGTGAACAAATTACTGTCGAGCAATTGATAGAAAAGCGAATAATTATGAGAATATCTAGGCATGATCATGTATATAGGCATCACCTCCGCGACAAGTAGACCGAAACGATTCTGCATCTACTACTATTACTCCACACATCGACCACTATCTAGCATGCATCTAGAGTATTAAGTTCATAAGAACAGAGTAACACATTAGGCAAGATGACATGATGTAGAGGGATAAACTCAAGCAATATTATATAAACCCCATCTTTTTATCCTCGATGGAAACAATACAATATGTGCCTTGCTGCCCCTGCTATCACTTGGAAAGGACACCGCAAGATTGAACCCAAAGCTAAGCACTTCTCCCATTGCAAGAAAGATCAATCTAGTAGGCCAAACCAAACTGATAATTTGAAGAGACTTGCAAAGATAACCAATCATACATAAAAGATTTCAGAGAATAATCAAATATTGTTCATAGATAAACTTGATCATAAACCCACAATTCACCGGATCTCGACAAACACACCGCAAATAGAGTTACATCAAATAGATCTCCAAGAAGATTGAGGAGAACATTGTATTGAGATCCAAAGAGAGAGAAGAAGCCATCTAGCTAATAACTATGGACCCGAAGGTGTGTGGTAAACTACTCACACATCATCGGAGAGGCTATGGTGTTGATGTAGAAGCCCTCCGTGATCGATTCCCCCTCCGGCGGAGCTCCAGAAAAGGCCCCAAGATGGGATCTCCTGGGTACAGAAGGTTGCGACGGTGGAAATAGGGTTTCATGGTGCTCCTGGATGTTTTCGGTGTATATGGACATATATAGGAGGAAGAAGTAGGTCGGTGGAGCTACGAGGGGCCCACGAGGGTGGGGGGTGCGCCTAGTGGGGCAGGCGCGCCTTCCTGCCTCGTGGCCTCCTCGTTGATTTCTTGATGTCTACTCCAAGTCCCCTGGATCACGTTTGTTCCAAAAATAACTCTCCCGAAGGTTTCATTCTGTTTGATATTCCTTTTCTGCGAAACACTGAAATAGGAAAAAAACAATTTGCACTAGGCCTTGGGTTAGTAGGTTAGTCCCAAAAAAATATAAAAGTGTATAAATAAGCCCATTAACATCCAAAACAGATAATATAATAGCATGGAACAATAAAAAATTATAGATACGTTGGAGACGTATCAGGGGCCATAGGTTTCACTAGTGGCTTCTCTCAAGATAGCATAAGTATTACGATGGGTAAACAAATTACTGTTGAGCAATTGGTAGAAAAGTGCATAATTATGAGAATATCTAGGCATGATCATGTATATAGGCATCATGTCCGTGACAAGTAGACTGAAACAATTCTGCATCTACTACTATTACTCCACACATCGACTGCTATCCAACATGCATCTAGAGTATTAAGTTCATAAGAACAGAGTAACGCATTAGGCAAGATGACATGATGTAGAGGGATAAAATCAAGCAATATGATATAAACCCCATCTTTTTATCCTCGATGGCAACGATACAATACGTGCCTTGCTGCCCCTGCTGTCACTGGGAAAGGACACCGCAAGATTGAACCCAAAGCTAAGCACTTCTCCCATTGCAAGAAAGATCAATCTAGTAGGCCAAACCAAATTGATAATTCGAAGAGACTTGAAAAGATAGCCAATCATACATAAAATATTTCAGAGAAGAATCAAATATTGTTTATAGATAAACTTGATCATAAACCCACAATTCACCGGATCTTGACAAACACACCACAAAAAGAGTTACATCAAATAGATCTCCAAGAAGATCGAGGAGAACATTGTATTGACATCCAAAGAGAGAGAAGAAGCCATCTTGCTAATAACTATGGACCCAAAGGTCTGTGGTAAACTACTCACACATCATCGGAGAGGCTATGGTGTTGATGTAGAAGCCATCCGTGATCGATTCCCCCTCCGGCGGAGCGCCGAAAAAGGCCCCAAGATGGGATCTCTTGGGTACAGAAGGTTGCGGCGGTGGAAATAGGGTTTCGTGGTGCTCTCGGATGTTTTCGGGGTATATGGGTATATATAGGAGGAAGAAGTACGTCGATGGAGCTACGAGGGTCCCACGAGGGTGGGGGCCCCCCTACCCCCCTGGGAGCACCCTCCTGCCTCGTGGCTCCCTCGTTTCTTTCTTGACGTGGACTCCAAGTCTCCTGGATCATGTTCATTCCAAAAATAACTCTCCCTAAGGTTTCATTCCGTTTGATATTCCTTTTCTGCGAAACACTGAAATAGGAAAAAAACAGCAATTTGCACTGGGCCTTTGGTTAGTAGGTTAGTCCGAAAAATAATATAAAAAGGTATATTAAAGCCCATTAAACATCCAAAACAGATTATATAATAGCATGGAACAATCAAAAATTATAGATACGTTGGAGACGTATCAGCGGCAAGTACTAGGTCTTGGCCCAATCGACAAGGAAGTCGGCCAGTGCTCGGGATTTGATGGCAGTAAGAGGCTGGTAGAGGATGGTGTAGGGAGCCAGCTCGATGGCCCACTTTGCCACCCGACCTGATGCATCTTTTTTGCCTATGATCTCAGCAAGTGGGGAGGTGCAGACGACCGTGATGGAGTGCTCCTGGAAGTACTGCTTGAGCTTCTTGATGGCAAAGTACACACCGTAGCACATTTTCTGGTAGTGGGGGTAGTTCTGCTTGGAGGCCGACAACACTTCACTCAGGTAGTAGACGGGCCTCTAGGCCGGCTGTGCTCTGCCTTCCTCTGGGCGCTCGACCACAATGACAGTACTGACCACCCGGCTGGTGGCAGCGATGTAGAGGAGCATGGGATCCTTAGCAGCCGATGCCGCCAGGACAGGCGGCGTGGTCAACATTTTCTTAAGCTGGAGGAAGGCCTCGTCCGCCTTGTCGTTCCATTCGAAACAAGTGGTCTTCATGAGCTGGTACAGGGGAAGAGCCTTCTCGGCCAGCCGACTGATGAAACGGCTGAGGGATCACCGGTGCGCGTCGGTGCTATACAAACGGTTTTTAACCCCTTTCCGTGACGACATTTGGAACCGTCGCCAAGTGAGTGTGGGTGATAGGGGGGTCCTTCCCACATGACCCCAAAACCGTCGGGGATATGGAGCCTTGATGCATACAGTTGTCCCTATATAACCGTTTCCAATATCTCGAATATCCCAAACGCTTCATCCTTGCTACTCGTTTGTGCTCGCATTGCCATCACAGTCGGAGTTTTGTGGTTTTACCTAAAACCAGGTGGATTCCAGGCATGGGAGTTTTACGATGCCTGGCACATCACAAACAGTTCAGGATTACAAACCATGTACGATAGGTAGACAATCACACACATTTAGTTTTTCCGCACCGTATGTGATAGTATCTCACATCACACCGCTTTGCAAACGGCAACTGTGTGCATGCTTGCACACGTTTCCTCTCTCTGAACCATTTCGGATTATGGTGTATATCGCAAACATTTGTGTTTTACCAACCTTGTATGCCGTAATGACATGCACAACGTAATTTCACCCTAATTTAATTGCTGCTATTTAAAATTGTACCTAATTTAAACTTGAAAGTAGGCTATAGCTTTATTCATATCCATCAGGTTCAAACAACCAATGCATTATTCGATTCACAGGTACATATGTTTAAGAATTACATAAGCACCAAATAAAGAATGATGAACCAGGGTTCTATACTTGTATTATTATAGATGGTAAAGAAAGAGGCGACATACATTCCAGTTGATGAACAAGGTGAAGAGGAATGGCCCTATTGTGCTCTCCTGGATGCAGATGGCATGCAAGACTCTAGTCCAACCCCTTGCGATGGCCGACCGCCAGTCATGTAGTTTGAGAGGTAATCTTGAGTAAACTGCTTCAGGATCCACTGCAAAATAAAAAAGATTCAGACATTGTCATCTAACACAACTCATTACGGGCAGTAAAAAGAAGGCTACATGGTTCTTAGTTACCATCCCGCAGTTCACTGTTGTCTTGCATAAAGTGTAAACAAATAGTTCAATTGACATCTTTTGACCCATTTTAATAACAATCTTTATCAGTTTCCTCACTTGATGCTAGTTCATGAATATCTCATTGCCCCATACGCAGAAAGGGTCAAAGTGTGGATCTTTGGCAATGATATATGTGCCTAAAATCACCAAGTTAATATTAGAAGCTAAACAACAATTGAAAAATGATGTAGTACAACACTCCATCCATCCCATTATATAAGATTTTATTACATGTATAATCTAGACATCATCAGAACATTAAGGTAACACTATTCCTTGTTGCTATGTAGCCTGGGATTGCATATTTAGTCATTCAGTACAATGCATGTTGCTAAACAACAATTGAAAAACGAAAAGGCATGTAAACTGCAATATCCTTAACAATAGCCAAATATCGTAATTCATAGTGGTATTGTTGAAACTGTTATTGATGAAATTGAACTACACGTCAAATAGTTGCACATATAGAGCATCACATTGTGAAGAACTGAAATAAACAAGTCATAAAGACATCTCTAGGCGATCCTTAAAAAGTTAAAGGACTAAAACCCTTAGTGGATATATATATATATACTCCAACAATTTTTGGCCTTTTCTAGTCGATCCCCTAAACTTAAGGTTGTAAACTTCAATTTGATCAAGTTCAAAGTAGGTTCAACCGAAAGTAGCATGCATTCAAACATAAACATAGATAGTTTTGCATAATCGAACATAAAACATAAATTTAAACTAAGCTAAACTACTTTCGGTCGAAGTAGAGGTTGAGCCAATCCTTCCTTGTCATGTATGATGTGCCGCGAGCTGGGTCAGGGCCGGTACCGTCATCGGGGTCATTGGGGAAGGCAGTCCTCCACTCGTCAACGTCGATCTCCTCGTCCTCGGGGCCCACCTCGACACCCTCCATGCCGCCGCGCTGCTGCCTTCGACCTCGTCATCGGAGGAGAGCGCGATAACCTCGCCGCCCTCCGCGCCGCCGTCCTCGCCGCCTTCGACCTCGTCATCGGAGGAGAGCGCGATAACCTTGCCGCCCTCTGCACCGGCAAAGATCGCCCGCTCCGCCTCCACGAGCTCTGGGTGCTGCCGGCGGAGCTCTTGCATGTAGGCCTCGGCGACGGCCTCGGCCTCGAGGCGCTCCCATGCCTCGCGGTCCTCCTGTGCCATAGCTGAGCTCACCACCCCTGGCTCCGGTGGAACGAGGTTGACCGGACGTGTGCCGAAGTGGAAATTGAGCCTAGCCGTTGTGCCGTGGTAGTGGACTTGCCAGCGATCGTACTCCATGGCCGCGAGCTCGGCCGTGTGGAAGCTACTGAGCCATCGGCGGGTGTGGGTCTCTCGATCTGTAATCTCGACAACCCACGTCCCCCACCGCCGCTGGCAGACCCCGAGGTCGGACCTCGTCGCTGCCGGGTCCGAGGGAGGATGGTGAAGTCCTCGAACCGCCGTAGGGGCGCGATGGTGGGCGGATCGGGGGACCGGCGATGGCGGATCAGGCCCGCAGAGGACAACGGGGACACCTCGGCGGCCACCTCGCCGGCGTCGGGCGAAAAGGCCGTGATAAACCTCCTTTTGGCCATTGGCTCCTCGAGCTCCCCGGCACACAGGAAGAGGTTGAGGATGGAGGCGCTGGCGATGGCGGCGACCTACCAATGGTTTCGAGGGGGGCAAGGTTGTGTTTGAGGAAATACTGCGGCAACTGAAAATTTTACTAGGTGGGAGTAACAAGGCGAGGCTACTGAAAATTTGGATCAAGGACGAGCATATATTTTTGAGATTGCGAGGGATGCAGAGGCGGGAGTAAAATGCCGGGGCTACTGAAAATTTGAATCAAGGGACTGAAGCAGAGCGGGAGTTTTTGGGGAGCGAGCTAGTGTGCTTGACACGCCAGCTATGGAGTGTAGCCGACGCACCTTCCTGCGTAAGCCATAGGCGTACTATACACCGACGGTGCTCCAAGATATTTTGTACTACATCTCACACGGTTGGTGATAATAAACTGTGTGGGATCTACTTGATTTGAATTACATAATGGGGTCACAGCGGCAAAGGATGCTGTTTGAATTGCTAGACCTTTTATCTGCAGTGAACATACAACTATATGTGTGTCGTAAAAGAATTGGAATTATTCACGGTTCGTTTGTACATTTTATACATTAAACTGGTTTTCTAGCCATTTTAGGTGCACAATCCAAAATTAAACTACATGCACATGCTCCGGTGCATATAAATTGGTTAAAAAATCAAATCTGTGTCCTTCAGTGCATGCTTAGGTCTCACGCAAGAAATGGGAATTAATTTTTTGGGGTTCATTTGGCCTTTTTTATACATTAAATGGGGTTTCTAGGCATTTATGTGCATAATTCAAATTCGAACTACAAGCACATGCTCCAGTGCACCAAAGTTGGTTGAAAAATCACATGTGTGTCCTTGGGTGCATGCTTAGGTCCCATGCAAGAGATGGGAATGAATTTCAAACACCAGGGCACTGTTGATTGCCGGCAAAACGTTGCGATACCTGGTTTTTAAATTCTAGTAAATCCAAAACTCGTCTGAAATTCATGAAACTTGGCATGCTATCATGGAGCGGCATCAACATGTCGTGTTGAAAATTTTGTCCCATTTGGGGCAGATTTGGGTACAAGCTTCTCACAAACCAGAGCTTCTCACAACAAGCGTGATGGTTTCGGTAGGGAACGTGCCACCTTTGGGGATGGAACGATATCGGTTGCCTCTTATTGCTTTCAAAAAATTTCTAGTGTCAACATAGAACAACAGGAGTGTTGTGTTTAATCTTTGATTTTTTTGGGGTTCGTTTGGCCTTTTTTATACATTAACTAGGTTTTCTAAGCATTTTATGTGCATAATTCAAATTTGAACTTCCAGCACATGATCCAGTGCACTAAAGTTGGTTGAAAAATCACATGTGTGTCCTTGGGTGAATTTCTAGGTCCCATGCAAGAGATGGGAATGAAATTCAAACACCAGGGCACTGTTGATTGCCGAAAATACGTTGAGATGCCTAGTTTTTAAATTCTAGTAAATCCAAAAATTTGTCCCATTTGCGGCAGGTTTGGGTATATGCTTCTCACAAACCAGATCTTCTCACAACAAGCATGATGGTTTCTATAGGGAACATCCCACCTTTGGGGACGAAACGATATCCATTGCCTCTTATTGCTTTCAAATTTGTTCTCGTGTCAACATAGAACAAAATGAGTGTGTGTCAATTTTTGTGATTTTTCGGGGTTCGTTTGGACATTTTTATGCATTAACCAAGTTTTCAATGCATTTATGTGCATAATTCAAATTTGAACTACATGCACATGCTCCGGTGCATATAAATTGGTTGAAAAATCGAATCTGTGTCCTTGGGTGCATGCTTAGGTCCCATGCAAGAAATGGGAATGAATTTCAAACACCAGGGCACCGCTGATTGCCGGCAAAACGTTGAGATGCCTGGTTATTAAATTCTAGTAAATCCAAAACTCGTCTAAAATTCATGAAACTTGGCATGCTATCATGGAGCAGCATCAACATGCCATGGTAACAAAATTCCCATTTGGGGCAGGTTGGGGTATGTGCTTCTCACAGACCAGAGCTTCTCACAACAAGCATGATGGTTTCGATAGGGAACGTCCCACCTTTGGGGACGAAACGATATCCATTGCCTCCTATTGCTTTCAAATTTTTTCTCGTGTCAACATAGAACAACATGAGTGTTGTGTCAATTTTTGTGATTTTTCAGGGTTCGTTTGGACATTTTTATGCATTAACTGAGTTTTCCATGCATTTATGTGCAGGATTTAAATTTGAACTACATGCACATGCTCCACTTCATATAAATTGATTGAAAAATCAAATCCATGTCCTTGGGTGCATGCTTTGGTCTCATGCAAGAAATGAGAATGAATTTCAAACAACAAGGCACCGTTGATTGCCGGCAAGACGTTGAGATGCTTGGTTTTTAAATTCTAGTAAATCCAAAACTCGTCTGAAATTCATGAAACTTGGCATGCTATCATGGAGCGGCATAAACATGCCGTGGTAAAAAAATTGTCCCATTTGGGGCAGGTTTGGGTATATGCTTCTCACACACCAGAGCTTCTCACAACAAGCATGATGGTTTCGATAGGAAACGTCCCACCTTTGGGGATGAAACGATATCCATTGCCTCTTATTGCTTTCAAATTTGTTCTTGTGTCAACATAGAACAACAGGAGTGTTGTGTCAATTTTTGTGATTTTTTGGGGTTCGTTTGGACATTTTTATGCATTAACTAAGTTTTCAATGCATTTCTGTGCATAATTCAAATTTGAACTACATGCACATGCTCCAGTGCATATAAATTGGTTGAAAAATCAAATCTGTGTCCTTGGGTGCATGCTTAGGTCCCATGCAAGAAATGGGAATGAATTTCAAACACCAGGGCGCCGTTGATTGCCGGCAAAATGTTGAGATGCCTGGTTTTTAAATTCAAGTAAATCCAAAACTCATCTGAAATTCATGAAACTTGGCATGCTATCATGGAGAGGCATCAACATGCCGTGGTAAATTTTTTCCCATTTGGGGCAAGTTTGGGTATATGCTTCTCATAGACTGGAGCTTCTCACAACAAGCATGATGGTTTCGATAGGGAACGTCCCACCTTTGGGGATGAAACGATATCCATTGCCTCTTAATACTTTCAAAAAAAATCGTTTCAACATAGAACAACAGGATTGTTGTGACATTTTTGTGATTTTTCAGGGTTCGTTTGGACATTTTTATGCAATAACTGAGTTTTCAATGCATTTATGTGCATAATTCAAATTTGAACTACATGCACATGCTCCAGTGCATATAAATTGGTTGAAAAATCAAATCTGTGTCCTTGGGTGCATTCTTAGGTCCCATGCAAGAAATGGGAATGGATTTCAAACACCAGGGCATCATTGATTGTCGGCAAAACATTGAGATACTTTGTTTTTTAAATTGTAGTAAATCTAAAACTCGTCTGAAATTCATGAAACTTGGCATGCTATCATGGAGTGGCACCCGACATGCTATGGTATTTTTCGTGTCCATTTTGAGAGAAGGCGCACTCAAATAACAGCCAACAAAGGCATTTTGAAAAAATAGCTGCCACTTTAATATCTGAAATGGTTGTATAATTCAAATCGTGTGCGTTCTGTTAACCATTCACGTGACGCCATGTGTCTTCGTTTTAATGGCTATAGGAGGTGCCGTGCGGATAGCTGCTTGACCTTGACTGAATGAGAGGCGTGCGAGCGGAGTCCGATCACACGCTGACCGAGAGGCGTGCAAGCAATCCTCCAATGTGCAGGCTCACCGAGAAGTGTGCGAACTGTACGCTGCGCAGGCTCACTTGGAAGCGAGCCCTTTGACTTCCATGGCTGCCCGCCTTCCTCTCCATTAATGGCGCCCAAGCCGCTGTCTAATATGGGCGGCCTTACTGTTCGCCTCCCATTCCCCTCTCTCCCGCAGACCTCCACCAATGCCATGGCGCAGAATGATCATCTGCCACTAGTCTTCAAGTTTGGTGAAGTAGACTCCGAGCCGGAGAAGATAGAAAATAAGGTGGAATGGGGCCTCATGGACATGGCCCAGAAAGAGCTGGCTGCGGCGGTTGCTGCCCCCACTCCCGTCCCAGCTCCCATCCCCGTGCCTGCGCCAGCAACCATCCCCGAAGCATTGACGGGCTGGTCGCCGAGCACTATCGCAGAGCTGGATGCCGCGGGCGTCAGCGAGGTCTCCGCGGACCCGCGCGAGCTCGTGTACATGCCAGCGCCAGCGCCCGTGCCCGTGTGCGCCCCTCCACCTACCATGGCGCCGCCCCCGTGCGTTTGGCTGTACCCGCCGTGCCCGTGCCCCTGCCCGTGTGCGCCCCTCCACCCACCGCGGCGCCGGCCCCCGTGCGTTTGGCTGCACCCGCCGCGCCTATGCCCCTGCTCGTGCACGCGCCCCCTTAGTGGCATGGGATGCTGTCGTCGACCGCTACGTCTCAACGGCGCCAGTTGCCGTCCTCCCGCGCCCTGCCCGTCGATCGCGCGACGACATGATGTTTGATATACAAGTGAAGAACATTTTGTGCTACCTTGAAGATTTCAGCAACGGCGTCCCGAAGGACGACAACGACAACAACGGCGCGGCACGCCGCCTCCGCCGCCGCTGGAAATAGTTCTTTTGGGGGTTTAATAGCATATCTCGAATTCTCGATCGTATGAGTATAAATACGCAATGTGACTAAATGAAAGATATGGTTTGAACGAACTTGCGTTTTTCTCTCTTAATGTACAGACTTATCAAACGTTTTTCTTTTGAAAAAACGACAATGGGTTTTAAATATAAAACACTCATCGCAAATGTTTTAGTTAGAACACCCGTACGCAAACCGACACCTTCCCCAGGAAGCCAAGGGAAATGTGCCGAGCAGGATTTCTGCATCCCTTCAACGCAAACGGTTGTTTTGCATGACCCGTGTGCAACGACGTAGAAACAATTGGGTAAGATTTGCATCTGTCATTTTGGGTATGTTGCCATTTGTCAAAGTAGAAAGATTGACATTTGTTTACCTAGTAACATTGCCATTTGTCAACCTTGTAACACTACGATTTGTCAAAATATGCAGCTAAAAATCACTAGCACTATCTAATTTTTGCAACTAAAATCACTAGCACTGTTCATATGGACACCACTAGCAGGCGTGAGTTGATGGACGTATATGCAACAAGTCATCAACCCACAACGACAACGAGGATACACGTTGGATTATAGATCATTTCCAACAAAACATTCTAGTAAAGTAAAGTTTTTCTCACACAACAAATAACAAAGCGATGAAATGAAATTCAGCTCAACCACTCGTCGGCGTTGGAAACGCTTGCTTTGAACCAGAAGTGATTCTCTGGGAAGGGCGAGCTACTGTCAATCTCGAGAACAACGTAGGACTGACCTTCCAGGCTGAAGTGGCCTATGTCAGGACCCATATTGGGATGGTAGGGAAGCATAGCAATGTCTGAGGTATAGATACATTTGCTTCTCAGAAATGGTAGTAACATTGTGTCAACGGCAGCTGGATCGCCTTCCACCATCATTGGATAGTTTTGTCCAAGGAAGAGTGAGTTTCCTCCAAGAATTTCAATACCGAACCAGGAAGAAGATATTGGCGCTAGTACACTAGTATCCATCCCGAATACCCTGCAACGTATGTTCGAATAGGTCCGGAGAGTGCGACCATGCGAGTGTAGGAGATATGCTCTAAAGGCAGTAATAAGTCAGTTATTTTGTAGCTCCTGGTTTGTAATGAAGGTTTATATTCCATGCTATAACTACAATGATTCTCGAGTCTGCAAATAAAACGAGGCTTGGAGGGAAACTCATGTGCACATGTGGGATAATAAACGGTAAAATGCATTCCTAGTCAAGCCTCTATGACTGGCTCAAGTATTGCATGATGATCCTGTTTTCCTGATCATGGGCATGACTATGCCGGCAATTTTGAGGGCATAATTGTTAGTAGAACACTGTGTTGAATCGACCCAATATGATGTTATGCTATGAGATACTTTCATCACAAGTTAATGGTTAATAACATAGGGAAGTTAATGTTTGCACAATTCCTTAGACCATGAGAGTATCGAGTTTCTTCGTACTTGCTTCATGAACTTTGGGGTTTGTTAAACATCATCCGTAACTAGGTGGCTATTACGGCGGCTTATGAGTTCACGGAAAAGTATGGCAAGTAATGAGATAGCTCAAGATTGGGATTTTCTCCTCCGATGATGGAGAGATATACTCGGGCCCTCTCGGTGTGACCGTATCCATCATCGTCTGGCCAGACAACTTGTGATTTGATCACTGGGATGCCGGAACACGGAAACGAGAAAAGATAATAAAACCGGTAACGAGGTAACTTGCATGGTGGACAAAGTGTTGGACCACGGGAATGCAATAAATCTCACCTCGGGTATTTGTGACATACCGTGAAGCAACAGGAATAGCTCACAGCAACTGGAGGTTGACTCGAATATTTCATTCGTGTGGGTATAGGGGTCAATATGGGTATCCACGGCTCCGATGTTGATCATTGACCGGAAGGGGTTCCAGGTCATGTCTATACTTCACCGAACCTATAGGGTCACACGCTTAAGGGTCATCTATCTGCTGAATACTAGACAGTGAGTCTGAGAGAAAGTCACCGAAAAAGTTTCGGAGACAACGGAAGAGTTCCGGAGAGCGAACACCGAAAGAGTTTCGGTAAAACCGAAAAGTTGTTTCAGAATATATTATTATGTCAAAATGGTTTCGGTACTCACCTGTAAATTCTTAGAGGGCCCCAGAATTGGTTTGAGAACTTTTGGGAATTTTCAGAGAGAAAAACCGAAAATGTTCTGGAGCTGCCGTAACCGCCGTTGTTGCTTTTTGCTGATAAAAATCACCATACCAGAAATGTTTCGGATCATGCCTAGAATAATTCTAGAGGGTGCCGGAAATGTTCTGGGACCTTCCGGAATTTTTCAGAAAAAATGTTTCGCGGAAAACATCTTGTCTCAGCACGAGGGGACAAGATCCCACGAATCGGGGGTTACATGTTTGGTGGCTTTTTGTCTAGGGAGCACCCATGTTTCTAGGAGAGATGTTGGTGGATTGTTGCCCCCCATGGGAGGGGGAAAGGTTGTGGCTAGCCAAGGGGGTGCCTCCATGGTGTCCCCTTGGTGCCCCACTTGAGTTACCATTTCACCCTTCATGTGGGACATGTAGCATGGGTGTTTTGGTATTTCCTCCACCACCCCACCCCTTACCTTGGCCTATAAAAGGAGGAGAAGGGGCTGCCATTCTCATCATCCCTTGCTCTCATACACATGCCATGCATTATCTGGCTTCTTCTCTCCCTCCCACGAAAAGAGTTCCGTAGAGCCGTAAGGCTGTCTGGGTTCCGACAGGAACTAGTTCTGGACGGCGAAGCCCTGCCGGATAGCTGACACCGTATGTGTGCAACCCCGTAGAGAGGTCGTAGTTTTGGTCTTTTTCCTGAGGGGCTGTTTGAGTGTCCTCCCGAAGGACTGTCTGAGTCTCTGTTCGAGTTTCGAGGGTCCTCCCGAAGGGCTGTCCGCGACATCGTCCGGGGGGCTGTCCGACCGCCTCCCGAAGGGCTGTCCGGCAAGGGAGTACATCCTTGTGGCTGGGAGGTTGTAAATCCTAGCTGCGGGGATCTGCACCAATGATCTCCACCGACTCTTCTTCCGCTGCGCTTCGACTCGGTACAGACCAGATCAAACCTTGTATGCAGTCTCCATAGTGGTCCTGGGCGTGCTCGCTATACCGAATTTTTTGTTTTCTGTCGCGTTCCCCTACAGTGGCATGAAGAGCCGTGCTATGCGTAGATGCAGGTTATGATCTAGAATACATGGAGATGTATGGGTATTGCATAATATAATTTTGGAGTAGATGAGATCTATTGCTGAAAATTATTTATGCGGGTGACAAATGAAATCTGTTACCTGACGTTCTTGTTGCTTCCCTAGAATTTGCGTTTGCTCAATCTCGAGACAGCATGGTGGAATTTGACAAAGTTATGGCAATTCGTGATCCTGATTGATCATGGAAGTGCTATCAGTTCTTTGGGTTCTACCATAGTCAAAAGAAAGATGAAATTCGCAGATGAAAATGCATTGCAGATATGATCTGCACGGGGGTCATGCGTATGACGAAGTTTAGTATGGGGCTCAAGATTTAATTATCTTGTGTTTCATACACCCTGAGATGTTAATCTAGCAACTTGAATAATCATACTTGATGATAAAATGTTGGTAGCTGCGGTTTAAGTCAAAACCTTAGAAGCCACGTAAAATAAAATTTTGCATAACCCGATTAGAGGCGTCTAACTTGGTTTTGCAGGATGTGCATGTGATGTGGTATAGCAATGCTCATATTGAATTTTATTATGTATGAGATGACTATATGATGTAATTAAGACGTGTCATGATTCGGCTTGATGGCTGGAGCCATATGATTGCACTTTAATGACCTGCGTGTCAACCTTAAGTAATGCATTTATTTTATCTGCTACGGAGATAGCAATATTATCCGGTGCATCGACAAGGTGGTGGCAATCTTCGCAAAGGTGAACACCGACGCGAATGCCGGAGATGAAGAAATACTTGACTTCTCCGTCAGAAGAGGCTATACCATATCATGCCATTATGAATTGCCTGAGATGTTTATCCCTCTTGATGCACCCTTCTTGATTGCGCAGTAGTCGCTTTTGTTAGGGTGATCTCTCACTTAAAATATCAAGTAGTTAGTGTTCTCCCAAGTGCAGCACCGTCACAACATCTATCCTTTCGGGGTGCACCATGGATGCATGGGTACGAACGATTGGAGAAATGTAAGGCGGGTGAGGTCAGACCTCACAGCAAGATCACTTGGTTGTCTTGATGTTCATGGCAGGATCATCCTGAGCTTGGAACACACGCATCAAAAGATGAACAAAAGTCACATAGAGATGTGATCGGCAAGTTGGCCTACCAATTGAAATCATCATCATGAGATGATGATTCTATGACGTTGAATTGATATTTGGATCTTGAATCACTCAAAATCAATTTTGAGAGATATTGATTTGAGTGGGAGCACACTTTAGAATAAAAATGTTTATTCACTAGAGCAAATTTCGTTATAAACAAAGTCTAAGTGAAACTTGTGTTTTCTGTTGTAGATCAAATGGCTCGCAACACCGCGTTCAACTTAGGCCCGATGTTAGAGAAAGAGAAGTTAGCTACGACTGGAAACAACTATGCGGACTGGGTCCATAATCTGAGGATTGTCCTCAGGAGCGCTAAGAAATTGTACATGCTTGAAACTGCTCTTCGAGCTAAACCGGCGGCAGAGGCTCCAGAAGATGAACAAAATGTCTGGGCCACTAAGGATGATGATCACCACTTAGTGCAGTGCCTCATGCTAGCTTGCATGAGTCCAGGGCTTCAAAAACGTTTTGAATTCCATAAACCCCGTGATATGATCCGGGAATTGGATGCTCTGTACAAGGAAACCGCCAAGTCTGAACGATTTGATATCATGAAGGCTTTGATGGGATGCAAGATGGCTGAGGGTAGTTTAGTTGGCGAACACGTGGTCAAAATGATTGGCTATTCTAAAAGGCTTAAAGCCCTGGAATTTCCACTTCCACCTGGCCATATGATGGACATGTTGCTTTCTTCACTCCCCCCGTCTTACGACGGTTTTGTCATGAACTACAACATGACAGGGATGGAGAAGTCACCGGAAGAGGTGCTCGCCATGCTGAAAAATACAGAAGGAGGACTGCGGAAAAACCGCAAGCAAGTGTTGCTTGTGAATAAAACCGCCAGTTTGAAAAAGAAAGGCAAGCCAAAGAAGGGAAAGCGCCGGTAAGACCGGCTCCCAAAGCAACTCTAAGGGCGGAGCCAAGAATGAAACTGAGTGCTTCTACTGCAAGGGCACAGGACACTGGAAGAGAAACTGCAAGAAGTATCTGGAAGATAAGAAGACCGGGAAAACCGGAAAAGGTATAATTGTTATACAGGTTAATGTCATTGACGTTTTGCTTGCTAGCGAAAATTCTAAGTCTTGGGTATTTGATCCGTATCGGTTGCTCACATTTGCAACTCAATACAGGGGCTTCAGAAGGTGCGCAAGCTGGCAAAGAATGAAGTCGTAATGCGTGTTGAGAACGGCACTGGGATCGCCGCTCAAGCCGTCGGCATTATGCCTCTACGTCTCCCTTTAGGATTTATCTTAGAACTAAGTAACTGATATTTTGTTCCACTATTGTGTAGAAACATTATCTCCGGATCATGTTTAGTACACGATGGGTATTCGTACAAGTCTGAGAACAATGGTTGTTCACTTTATTGTAAGGATATGTTTTATGGATTTGCACCCATTGTTGGGGGCCTTTTAATACTAAATCTTGAATGTGAAAATGATGTCTTTAACGTGAATGCCAAACGTCTTAAGAAGGCTGATACCACCACCACTTACTTGTGGCACTGTCGGCTTGGCCACATCAGAAAGAAATGCATGCAAAGACTCCAGAGAGATGAAGTTTTACCGTCCTTTGATTTTGAATCATTTGACACATGTGAAGCTTGTCTGATGGGGAAAATGACCAAGACGCCGTTCACGGGTCATCCTGAACGGGCGGGTGAATTATTGGAAATAACATATAGTGATGTATGTGGTCTAATGAGTACAGCCGCATGGGGTGGGTATTTCTACTTCATGACTTTTACTAATGATTTAAGTCGGTATGGCTATATGTACTTAATGAAGCATAAGTCGGAAACCTTTGAAAAGTTCAAAGAATTTCAGAATGAGGTAGAAAATCATCGTAACAAAAGGATTAAGTTTCTGCGGTCTGATCGTGGAGGCGAATATCTTAGTCATGAGTTTGGCCAACATCTGAGTGACCGTGGAATCGTTTCACATCTTACGCCTCCCAGAACTCCATAGATAAACGGAGTATCGGAAAGACGTAACCGAACCCTATTGGACATGGTAAGGTCGATGATGTATCTTACAGATCTGCCGATATCTTTTTGGGGTCATGCACTAGAAACTGCCGCTCACACACTAAACAGAGCACCGTCTAAGTCTGTTAAGACGACACCACATGAGATGTGGAATGGGAAGAAACCCAGTTTGTCGCATCTTAAAATTTGGGGATGTGAGGTACATGCAAAAAGTTTACAACCTACCAAACTCGATCCCAGATCAGACAAGTGTAACTTTGTAGGTTATCCAAAAGAAACAATTGGGTATTCCTTCTACCTACCCTCCGAGCACAAAGTGTTTGTCGCTAAAAGCGGAGTCTTTCTTGAGAAAGAATTTCTCGCCAAAGAATTAAGTGGGAGGACAGTACAACTTGATGAGATTAGTGAATCTTCAGCAACTATTGATATGGCTAAGGAACCGGAAGAAATTTCGCTAATTATCCCTGCAACTGAGCCGGAAGTTGTCGCATATGATGCGGAGACTTCAGACAATGTTGTAACTGAACCGCATAGATCAGGTAGGGCTATCCAGCCACCTAAGTGGTTTCATAACGAAATCTTCATTCTTGAAGACGATGAACCTGCGCACTACAAGGAAGCGATGGCAGGGCCCAGCTCAAAAGAATGGCACAAGGCCATGAGATCCGAAATGGAATCCATGTACGAAAACCAAGTTTGGAACTTGGAAGAACTTCCAGAAGGCGTAAAGCCGATTGGTTGTAAATGGATTTTCAAAAGAAAGACGGATGCGGATGGTAACATTACTATCCACAAAGCTAGACTTGTCGCGAAAGGGTTCACGCAAGTTCCAGGAGTGGACTAAGACGAGACTTTCTCGCCCGTAGCTATGCTTAGGTCTATTCGGATATTGCTAGCAATTGCTGCTTATTTCGACTATGAAATATGGCAGATGGATGTCAAAACGGCTTTCCTAAATGGAAACCTCAAAGAGGATGTGTACACGATGCAGCCAGAAGGTTTTGTCATTCATGAGGATGCTGGAAAGGTATGCAAACTTCAGAAAGCCATTTATGGTCTGAAGCAAGCATCTAGGAGCTAGAACATTCGTTTTGATGAAGTGGTCAAAGAGTTTGGCTTCATCAGGAATGACGAAGAATCTTGTGTTTACAAGAAGTTTAGTGGGAGCGCAAAAGCATTTCTAATCCTGTATGTGGATGACATATTGTTGATTGGAAATGACGTGAATTTTCTTAGCGAAATAAAAGACTCATTGAAAAAGAGGTTTTCAATGAAAGACTTAGGCGAAGCAGCATATGTATTGGGCATCAGAATCTACAGATATAGATCAAAACGCCTGATAGCGCTTAGCCAAAGCACGTACATTGACAAGGTGTTGAAAAGGTTCAACACAAAGAACTCCAAGAAAGGCCTACTCCCCATGTCACCTGGCACGGTGCTTTGCAAGAATCAGAGTCCTCGGACTCTGGATGAGCGAGTACAAATGAATGATGTTCCATATGCCTCGGCAGTTGGTTCTATTATGTATGCCATGCTATGTACAAGACCAGATGTTTCCTATGCGCTAAGTGTTAGCAGCCGGTACCAAAGTGATCCAGGGTTGGAACACTGGGCCGCAGTCATGGGTATTCTTAAGTACCTCAGAAGGACCAAGGATTTACTCCTTGTGTACGGAGGTGATGAAGAGCTCATTGTAAGTGGTTACACTGATGCAGGCTTCATGACTGACCCAGATGACTTCAAATCTCAATCAGGCTATGTTTTCATATTGAACGGTGGCGCAGTTGTTTGGAAAAGTTCCAAACAAAAGACTGCAGCGGATTCCACGACGGAGGCGGAGTATGTTGCTGCTTCAGAAGCCTCCAAGGAGGCGGTATGGATCAAGCAATTTCTTCAAGACCTTGGTGTGGTTCCAAGTGCTCTGGACCCGGTGGAGATCTATTGTGATAATAGTGGCGCCGTGGCTCAGGCAAGGTGTCGGTGTCAAAACCGGCGGATCTCGGGTAGGGGGTCCCGAACTGTGCGTCAAGGCTGGATGGTAACAGGAGACAAGGGACACGATGTTTTTACCCAGGTTCGGGCCCTCTCGATGGAGGTAATACCCTACTCCTGCTTGATTAATATTGATGATATGGGTAGTACAAGAGTAGATCTACCACGAGATCAAGGAGGCTAAACCCTAGAAGCTAGCCTATGGTATGATTGTTGTATATGGAGTTTATGTCCTATGGACTACAACCCTCCGGTTTATATAGACACTGGATAGGGTTAGGGTTACACAGAGTCGGTTACAATGGTAGGAGATCTTGAATATCCGCATCGCCAAGCTTGCCTTCCACGCCAAGGAAAGTCCCATCCGGACACGGGACGAAGTCTTCAATCTTGTATCTTCATAGTCCTGGAGTCCGGCTGAAGGTATAGTCCGGCTACCCGAACACCCCCTAATCCAGGACACCCTCAGTAGCCCCTGAACCAGGCTTCAATGACGACGAGTCCGGCGCGCAGATTGTCTTCGACATTGCAAGGCGGGTTCCTCCTCCAAGTCCTTCATAGAAGATTGTAAACACCAAGAGTAGTGTCCGGCTCTGCAAAATAAGTTTCCACATATTGCCATAGAGAGAATAATATTAACACAAATCAAATCTGCTGACGTATTCCGCAGTGCGTCATCACACTACGGCCAAGTCCTTTACTCGAATCGTTTTTACTTTTCCACCTCAGCACGTTTTGCGAGGCGGTTTCCTTGGCACGTCTTGTCAAAGCAGAGATCGTGTACCCCTTTTACGGGATTCTCATCAATACGGACATGGGTAACCCAACCGTGCCATTTATCACGACGCTTGGGAGGCAAGCGAGTTTTACTAGGCTGGTGGGGACGCACAACCGCATCTGCCCATATAAGGGGATAAGGATCCACCTTTTTACCTACACCTTCTTCCTCCTTTGCCTATCCATCTCCTGCGCGCTCGAGCTCCAGCGCCCAAGCCCGCACTTCCCACCTCAACCTTCTCCGGCAATGTCCGGAGCGGGAGGCAAGTGGATGGTCTCCTCCGCTACGGAGGGCCAAGTCAAGAAGCTAAGGAAGGCCAGATACCTATCTAAGGACATCGCGCACCGGCTTCCCGAAAAGGGGCAGCTTCTCCCCACCCCGAGGCCCCATGAGAGGGTAGTATTTCTTCCCGACTTCCTCCGCGGACTGGGTTTTCCACTACACCCATTTGTCCGGGGGCTCATGTTCTACTACGGCCTGGATTTCCACGATCTGGCCCCGAACTTCATCCTCAACATCTCGGCGTTTATCGTCGTGTGCGAGGCTTTCCTCCGCGTCCGCCCTCATTTCGGCCTCTGGCTCAAGACCTTCAACGTCAAGCCCAAGGTGGTGCGCGACAGTTAGGCGGAGTGCGGAGGCGCCATGGCGGGCAAGATGGCCAACGTCCTATGGTTCGAGGGCTCTTTTGTGGAGACCCTACAGGGGTGGCAATCCGGGTGGTTTTACATCACCGAGCCACGCGATCCGAACTGGATCGCAGCCCCCGAGTTCCGATCCGGATCCCCCACGCGGCTTATGTCCTGGAAAGAGACGGGCCTGTTGTGGGGTGACGAAAAAGAGGTGACCGGATTGCAAACATGCATCTAGTCCCTGGTGAACAAGCCAATCCGGCTTGTTAATGTAATCCAGGTTATGCTCGTCCGCCGGATCCTCCCGTGCCAACAACGGGATTTTAATCTGTGGGAGTTCGACCCGGTGCAACACCAAACCCTTAGAAGGCTCTTCGACACGACGTACGAAGATGCCTGAAAGGTGCTATTCAAGGGCGCCGAGGCTCCTGCATCCGCTTCCGAGGACCGCGGGTACAGCTCGCAACGTCACGCTAGCGAGGTAAGCTATCTTCACCTTTTACAGGATGTTAAGCTTTTTTCATAGTTTGACTCTATGCGGGATCTAAACTCCCTTACCTTTGACAGGCTTGGCGGGCGATATCCGGACCGATTAACTATCTGGCTCCGCTGCCCGAAGACCCAGCCCCAGCTCTACTAGTGAAGCTGCTGGTTCCGGCGCCTTATGTGGTGCCGGAGAAGAAGGCCAAGAAGAAGAAGACCACGGGGACTCGAAAGAGTGCCTGTAACGTGGTGGTGTCGGACTCGTCATCCGACGAGTCTGAGACGCCCTCTTCCCGTGAAAACAAGGAGGAGGAAGAAGAAAACTCTCCCCCCCAGCGGAGGGAGGAGAGAAGAGGAAGGCCGCCCCAACGGGGGAGGCCGAGGGGTCTAGGAAAAGGAAGACCCCTCCGCCGGACTACTCCCCCGACGCTGAAGAGGGCGAAGAGGAGTGGCCAAACAGGGCCAAGCGTCCGGCGAAATCGTAAGTTCAGATATCAGAGTAACTCATGATGTTCCTTTGTTGCACAGCTTTCCCTAATGTCAAACGTAATTATGCAGCCCGCCCCGGGCCGAATTCAACGAATCGTCGGGCGGCTCCCTGGACTCATCAGACGTGAACTCAGTTCCGCCCGCTGTCTCCCCCCGCACTGTAGACGATGCCGAAGTGGCGTCGCGACAAGCTCCGGGGCAGGAGGAGGTGGTCCCGGAGGAGCCGCAAGGCAACCTCCCGGATTCCAGGAGTGAAGGGGATAAGGCCCCCCAGGGCTCCAAGTCCGGCTTTGTGCCGGACACCGCGCCGGAATCTTCCACAGTTCCGGACCGCGGTAGGCGAACTCCTTCCAAGAGGAGAAAGCCTTCTGAGCCGGCGGCCTCCGTCCAACCGGAGGTGCCGGACAATATGCTGGAGGTGCTTGACGGCGCCTCCATCGATGAGGGGCACCGTACTATTATGAGTACGGTGATCCAAAAGGTTCGGTCCGCCAAGAGCGGACTGACTGAAGCTTGCGCTAGCCTTCTAACAGGCTTCAAGGTAAGTAAAAATATGTAAAAATATTACCTCATAGACAGTAGCCCCTGATGCTCTGTTTGGCGTTCGGAAAGAAAAGCCGAATAGAGGATCTATAAAATATCGCAAGAGTCTAACAAAAAAGAGTCAATATGCGTATGCAGGCTTCGCTGCTATCCACCGCTGCACTGGCTGCGGAGGTGGGTGTCCTGAAGCAGGACCTCGAGCGGACCGAGCAAGAGCTCGGCCTTGCCAAGCGGCGGCTCGAGGAGAAAGAAGGTAAGAAATACCTTACAGAAAAAGTGCCTATAAAAAGGCGTGATTGCAAAAAAGATAACAGGATTGTACTGCTTATTGTAGGGGCCACGACTGAAGTGGCGACCCTTAAGCAGGCGCTGTCTGAGGCCGAAAAGAAAACGGCCGCGGAGCGCACCGAGCGAGACAGACTTGGGGCTCAGGTCGGCGAGGTGCAGCAAGAGCTTCAGGCTCTCATGAAAAAACATGAGAGTTTGGAGCTTGAGTCAAAGCGCAAGCATCCGAGCTCGCGACGGCCCTTGAGACTGCCAAGTCTGCCAAGGCCGAAGCCCAAAAGGCCCTCCGAGAGTTGGAGGAGATGAGGGAGATAGCAGCGGGTAAGGCATTCTTTATGCAAAGCAGAAATATAAAAGTAAACTACTTGTTACTTACCCGAATTCGGAGCTCTCCAGGGGCATTCACAGATCTTCCCCGCAGCGTATCCGACGCCGCCGCATTCTACCGAGTTGAAGAGGGCAGCTCGACGGAGAAGGTGTTCTGGTCTCAGTATTCTGAGGCCGGACACCCTGTGCCTTTGAGCGACCACCTGAAACAGCTGGTCGAGCTCCACAAGGCGGCCGAACAAGACATGAAGGGCTTCATAGTTCGGCTGTGGCCCGGAAAGGCCCTGCCTGGGAGCTATTTCGAGCTGGTGCGGCGGCTGGTGGAGGCATGTCCGAGGCTCGAGGTCATCAAGCGCCCCGTCTGCATCGAAGGTGCCCGTCGGGCCCTTGCCCGTGCAAAGGTGCACTAGGGTAAGCTGGACAGTGAGAAGCTTGTGAAGGACGGGCCGCCGCCGGGGAAGGAGCATCGCAAGCCCGAGAACTACTACAAGGATGTTCTTGGAGGTGCCCGCCTTGTGGCGGATGAATGTACCAAGGATGTGATTTTTGAATGAACTCTCTCATGTTTATCCTGTGCGTTGAAAACTTGTTCATATGCGCTAAGCAATGCTTATTGAATTTAAAATATTACTTTCTGTGCGGCCGTTTATCAAAAAAATGAGAGATGGCCAGTCATCGGCTTCTGCCCCCATGCCACTAGTGCTGGGGTGTTCGGGATAAACCTGAGCGCTCTTTTCCCATAGTTGGGTCCTTCGAGGGAGGCGCTCAGCACAATGAACCAGGCAATCGGACTATAATGCTTGAACACTCTCACTTAGCCATAGAACTCTATAATTTTAAATTTCGGCGAAGCCCCTAGTTCGGAAGACCGATTTCGGGGCGCTATCCACGCCTTGGCCGGACAAAGCCAGCTCCTCGCTCGAAGCGGCATAAGTCTTTAGGGACTCGAAAAACCTCTCGAACAGCGACCGGTCTCTCGCCTCATCATGATAGTCAGTTTTAGCTTTCTCCACTGAGGTGCTTAACCCAGCTGAACCGGGGCACAATCACAGTGGTTCTCCTAGTGCTACCTTAGCCGATATAGCGGAACGTAAGGCACCAAAACATAGGAGCCAGGCAAACCCAACTATTGACCCAAATCATGATTCGGAGCCGATGCATATAGTGCTATAAGTTCGGGGTGCCGCACTTGTGAAAGTGGACGGACTTCTCACGCCATAATGAGGGGTACTGAAGCCCCTGGCGTGTTTGCCGTACCATGGTGTACGGGTGCAATCATGTCATTTAATAAACATATATGTGAAAAGAGGATAGTGCAAAAAATAGACAAAAAGCTATGCATTGTTTATAGAGAGGCTATTTATCAAAGCCGAACGATATAAATAGTGCGATAAGCAAAAATATATTGGACTATTTAACATGTCCTGACCAGGGGCAGGCCGCGGAATTGTATTCAAAACAGGTATACTGCTCGTAACAGAGACCACCTGGGAGTTCCATAATGTGGCATGGCTTGTCTGCCTCCCTGGATCTTGCATCGTTTGTGCGGCAGTCGAATTGCCGAACAGGTCGTCCGAAGTATGGAGTCCTGAAAGTAAGAAAAGATTAAAAAAATAATTCGGCATCCCCTAGTACGTTTTAAGCCGTATTTTGGGCGTGCCATTATTGTGCCCCTTCCCCCATGCCCAAGGTATTTCAAGGGCGTAGTTATGTACGCGAGGCACTGGTTTCGCTATGTCGCGAGAGCTGGGGTTGGGGCCGCATTGCTACGCTTGCTCAGAGCATGCCAGGCGGTCCTGCTGTGGGTTACTCCGGGCGCGCTTGGCAGTGTCTGGCTTTTTAACGGTCGGACTAGAGAATTGCCTAAGAAGGCTACTTTGTACTTCCGCTGCGAGAGCCGCCGTGTGCTCCTCCGTACGGAGGGAGCGTTCGGTGTTTCTGTTGACCGTGATTACTCCTCGAGGGCCTGACATCTTGAGCTTGAGATATGCGTAGTGCGGCACCGCATTGAACTTTGCGAATGCGGTTCGTCCGAGCAGGGCGTGATAGCCACTGCGAAACGGGACTATATCGAAGATTAACTCTTCGCTTCGGAAATTATCCGGGGATCCGAAGACCACGTCAAGTGTTACTGAGCCTGTACAGTTGGCTTCTACACCTGGTATAACGCCTTTAAAGGTCGTTTTTGTGGGCTTAATCCTTGAGGGATCTATGCCCATTTTCCACACTGTATCCTGGTAAAGCAAGTTCAGGCTACTGCCGCCGTCCATGAGGACTCTTGTGAGATGAAATCCGTCGATGATTGGGTCGAGAACCAATGCGGCGAAGCTGCCATGACGGATGCTAGTGGGATGGTCCCTTCAATCAAAAGTGATCGGGCAGGAGGACCATGGGTTGAACTTTGGGGCGACTGGCTCCATCGCGTATACATCCCGTAGCGCACGCTTCCGCTCCCTCTTGGGAATGTGGGTTGCGTATATCATGTTCACCGTCCGCACTTCTGGGGGAAAGCCCTTCTGTCCATTATTGTTCGGCGGTCTAGGTTTCTCCTCGTCGTCGCTGTGCAACCCCTTGTCTTTGTTTCCGGCTCTTAACTTGCCTGCCTACTTGAACACCCAACAATCCCTGTTAGTGTGATTGGCTGGCCTTTCGGGGGTGCCATGTATCTGGCACAAGCGGTCGAGTATTCGGTCCAAACTGGACGGGCCCTGAGTATCCTTTTTGAATGGCTTTTTCCGCTGACCGGATTTATAGCCTCTGAATCCGGCATTGACTGCTGTGTCTTCATTGTTGTCGCTGCTAACGCGGCGTTGTTGCTTATTCCGACGTGTCCTGCCACTTTTGTCCTTGGTATCCGAATTACCAGGGTTCTTTTATAAGTTGTTACTGTGAGCTAGCCAGCTGTCTTCTCCCACGCAAAAGCGGGTCATGAGTGTCGTGAGGGCTGCCATAGATTTCGGCTTTTCCTGTCCCAGGTGCCGGGCAAGCCACTCGTCGCGGATGTTATGCTTGAAGGCTGCTAGGGCCTCTGCGTCCGGACAGTCGACTATCTGGTTTTTCTTTGTTAGGAACCGTGTCCAGAATTGCCTGGCCGATTCCTTTGGCTGCTGAATTATGTGGCTTAAGTCGTCGGCATCCGGTGGTCGCACGTAAGTGCCCTGGAAGTTGTCGAGGAATGTGGTTTCCAGGTCCTCCTAAGAACCGATTGAGTCTGCTGGCAAGCTGTTAAGCCAATGTCGGGCCGGTCCTTTAAGTTTGAGCGGGAGGTATTTGATGGCGTGTAGATCATCGCCGTGTGCCATGTGGATGTGAAGGAGATAATCCTCGATCCATACCGCCGGATCTGTTGTGGCATCGTATGATTCGATGTTTACGGGTTTGAAACCCTATGGGATTTTATGATCCATTACTTCATCCATGAAGCATAGCGGGTGTGCGGCGCCTCTGTACTGGGCTATATCACGACGCAGCTCGGAAGAGCTATGTCTGTTGTGTTCGGCCCGGCCAGATTTGTTGTATCCGGAGTGAAGATCATCGTCACGTGTCGTAGGGCGCCTGCGCGATCCGTAGATCGATCTTGTTTGTCTTGCATTATCCTCCAGTACGTCTCGCAGGTCTGGCGCATTTTCCCGTGCCTTAGTTGAGCGGCGTCGGGGCATGGCTTGGGTGGAGGGCTGAGAGGCCTCTCTGTTGCGGCCGCGAGGTGGCCGGTCTGCCATGTCGTGCGCTAGTGATGTAGGTGCTTCCTCCTCTGATCGGGGTAGCAGCCTGCGCTTTGGGTAACTCTTGGAGGGGCGTTCGAGTTCATACTCTTCGGCCGCAAGGACTTCAGTCCATCTGTCAGCTAGCAAATCTTGGTCATCTCTAAGTTGTTGCTACTTTTTCTTGAGGCTGCTTGCCGTGGCTAAAAGCCTGCGTTCGAAACACTCTTGTTCGGCGGGGTCTGATGGTACGACGAATTCGTCGTCATCGAGGCTTGCCTCGTCTTTGGAGGGAGGCATATAGTTATCATCCTCGACCTCTCGGTCTGCCGCTCTCTCATGAGGGCTGGCTTCTCCATCTTCCTATGCCGAATCTTGCTGGGGTGGGTGTTCTTCGGCCCTATCTGGGGTAGTATTATCTCCTGTGCCGGAATCACCGTTTTTTCTTTGGCCGGATTTAGAGCGGCGCCGCTGACGCCGGCGCTTTGGCTGTTTCTTGGAGGTGTCATCCCCCGCTGTTCCATCGCCATCTCCATCTTTTGGAGTATCCACCATATATATGTCATATGACGAGGTGGCCTTCCAGCGCCCTACAGGTGCTGGTTCCTGTTCGTCTCCTACATCGTCATCCATACCGTCGATGTCTTCGGAGCCGAAGTCAAGCATGTCGGTTAAATCCTCGACAATGGCTACAAAGTGGGTGGTGGGTGAGCTTTGAACTTCTTCATCGTCCGTATCCCATCCTCGCTGACCGTAATCCGGCCAGGGCTCTCCTGATAAAGAGAGAGACTTGAGAGAATTCAGGATGTCGCCAAAAGGCGAGTGCTGAAAGATGTCCGCGGCGGTGAACTCGATTATCGGCGCCCAATCGGATTCGATTGGCAGGGGCGCGGGGGGTTCGGAGTCCGGGGAGGAGTCCGGATCCTCGGAGTCACGGGTCATGCAGAGTGTGGGGCTGGCGCTCGGCTCGATCGCCTTTGAGATCGCAGCCCCCGAGGTGACGTCCAACCGCTCATCCTCGATTGGTGCAATAGGCTCCGAGTTAGGGGTCGGAACCGGTGCGCGTGCGGCCTCCAGGACACTGTCCAGAGGCAGAGCTAGATCATGCCCCTCGAGATAGTGCGGCGCGCTTGGCCGTGGCTCGTACCCGTCGAATATCAAGTCTCCGCGGATGTCAGCCGTGTAGTTTAAGCTTCCAAACCAGACTTGATGGCCAGGGGCGTAGCGTTCGATCTGCTCCAGGTGGCCAAGCGAATTGGCCCGCAGTGCGAAGCCATCGAAGACGAAGATCTATCCAGGGAGAAAAGTCTCACCCTGGACCTCATCATTGTTGATGATCAAGGGAGCCATCGGGCCTAAAGGCGACGACACAGAGGAACTCTCAATGAAAGCACCAATGTTGGTGTCAAAACCGGCGGATCTCGGGTAGGGGGTCCCGAACTGTGCGTCAAGGCCGGATGGTAACAGGAGACAAGGGACACGATGTTTTTACCCAGGTTCGGGCCCTCTCGATGGAGGTAATACCCTACTCCTGCTTGATTAATATTGATGATATGGGTAGTACAAGAGTAGATCTACCATGAGATCAAGGAGGCTAAACCCTAGAAGCTAGCCTATGGTATGATTGTTGTATATGGAGTTTATGTCCTATGGACTACAACCCTCCGGTTTATATAGACACCGGATAGGGTTAGGGTTACACAGAGTCGGTTACAATGGTAGGAGATCTTGAATATCCGCATCGCCAAGCTTGCCTTCCACGCCAAGGAAAGTCCCATCCGGACACGGGACGAAGTCTTCAATCTTGTATCTTCATAGTCCTGGAGTCCGGCTGAAGGTATAGTCCGGCTACCCGAACACCCCCTAATCCAGGACTCCCTCACAAGGGAGCCAAGTTCGCAGCATAAGACAAGACATATTCAACGCAAATATAAACTCATTTGACATCATGTCGAAGAGGGTTTAGTGAAAGTACGCAAGGTTCACACGGTTCTGAATGTGTCAGACCCAATGATGAAGCCTCTACCACAAGCAAAGCATGAGCAACACCGAATAGCCATTGGTGTTAGGGAAGCCATGTAACTGGATTATGACTCTAGTGCAAGTGGGAGTCTGTAGGAGATATGCCCTAGAGGCAGTAATAACAGTTATTTTGTATCTCCTGGTTTGTAATGAAGGTTTATGTTCCATGCTATAACTGCAATGATTCTCGAGTCTGCAAATAAAACGAGGCTTGGAGGGAAACTCATGTGCACGTGTGGGATAATAAACGGTAAAATGTATTCCTAGTCAAGCCTCTATGACTGGCTCAAGTATTGCATGATGATCCTATTTTCCTGATCATGGGCATGACTATGCCGGCAATTTTGAGGGCACAATTGTTAGTAGAACACATGTGTTGAATCGACCCAATATGATGTTATGCTATGAGATACTTTCGTCACAAGTTAATGGTTAATAACACAGGGAAGTTAATGTTTGCATAATTCCTTAGACCATGAGAGTATCGAGTTTCTTCGTACTTGCTTCGTGAACTTTGGGGTTTGTTAAACGTCATCCGTAACTGGGTGGCTATTACGACAGCTTATGGGTTGATAGAAAAGTATGGCAAGTAACGAGATAGCTCAAGATTGGGATTTGCTTCTCCGACGATGGAGAGATATACTCGGGCCCTCTCGGTGTAACGGTATCCATCATCATTTGGCTAGACACCTTGTGATTTGATCACTGGGATGCCGGAACACGGAAACGAGAAAAGAGAACAAAACCGGTAACGTGGTAACTTGCATGGTGGACAAAGTGTTGGCCCACGGGAATGCAATAAATCTCACCTCGGGTATTTGTGACATATCGCGAAGCAATAGGAATAGCTCACAACAACTGGAGGTTCACTCGAATATTTCATTCGTGTGGGTATAGGGGTCAATATGTGTGTCCATGGCTCCGATGTTGATCATTGACCGGAAGGGGTTCCAAGTCATGTCTATACTTCACCGAACCTATAGGGCCACACGCTTAAGGGTCATCTATCTGCTGAATACTAGACAGGGAGTTTGAGAGAAAGTCACCGGAAAAGTTTCGGAGACAACGGAAGAGTTACGGAGAGCGAACACCGAAAGAGTTTCGGTAAAACCAAAATGTTGTTTCGGAATATATTATTAGGTCAAAATGGTTTCGGCACTTGCCTGTAAATTCTTAGAGGGCCCCAGAATTGGTCTGGGAACTTTTGGGAATTTTCGAAGAGAAAAACCGAAAATGTTCCGGAGCTGCCGTAACCGCCATTGTTGCTTTTCGCTGATAAAAATCACCACACCGGAAATGTTTCGGATCATGCCTAGAATAATTTTAGAGGGTGCCGGAAATGTTCTGGGACGTTCCGGAATTTTTCAAAAAAAATGTTTCGCGGAAAACATCTTGTCTCAGCACGAGGGGACAAGATCCCACGAATCAGGGGTTACATGTTTGGTGGCTTTTTGTCTAGGGAGCACCCATGTTTCTAGGAGACATGTTGGTGGCTTGTTGCCCCCCATGGGAGGGGGCAAGGTTGTGGCTAGCCAAGGGGGTGCCTCCATGGTGTCCCCTTGGTGCCCCACTTGAGTTACCATTTTCACCATTCATGTGGGACATGTAGCATGGGTGTTTTGGGAGCTCGGCATATTGCTATCTTTCATAGACAACAATCACCATGATCGTATTTGAACTCACGTAGAATACTGGTGTACTCAACCTCTGGGCAGTCTGAGATTTTTGGAAGTGGAACCCGGTGACGAGTGTACACATTCACAAGTTCCCACTCGAAGTTGTACCCAATATAAATAACCCAATCTACATTTGCGCCTGCCCAAGCCATGCCCTCAAGAGATGGCATCTTAACATCACACATATCATTATCAAGCAGCATCAACTTGCACAAGGTGAGGCTTCTGTCGTCCCCGCTCCAGTTAGTAGGGTACGGCGAACAAGATAGGGGAGATCAAACCGCTCCTGGACCCTTGGGTTCCTTGTAATCATCTTATTAGTTCAGTAGAGAATGGTCTTCAACAAACATACCATGCTAGCCGAGGTGATGACGTCGCATTGATCAATGAGTTCCTCCACCACGTCATCTTTCAGATCGGGGCAAGAATAATGGGGTCGTTTCTGGCCTATTCCCTCCATGGAGAAGATGATCGAACAATGGCAAAAGGAAGGGTGAAGGCAAATGGAGGGAGGAAGAGCGTGCGACAGCAGTTCCAAATCGAGAGGGAAAGGCGAAGAGGCGGTGGACGGTGCTACCTCTTGAGCATGTGTTGGTTTTCCCCTAAGGAGGAAAGGGTGATGCAGCAACGTAGCATAAGTATTTCCCTCAGTTTTTGAGAACCAAGGTATCAGTCCAGTAGGAGACAATGCACAAGTCACCTAGTACCTGCACAAACAATCAACAACCATGCTACCAACACAATAAAGGGGTTGTTAATCCCTTCACGGTCACTCGCAAAAGTAAGATCTGATAGAGATAGTAAAATAAATATTTTTGGTATTTTTGTTGTATAGATTATAAAGTAAAGATTGCAAAATAGTAAACGACGCGATGTAAATAAAATAGATGCAATAAAATAAGAAAGAGACCCGGGGCCCATAGGTTTCACTAGTGGCTTCTCTCAAGATAGCATGTATTACGGTGGGTAAACAAATTATTGCCGAGCAATTGATAGAAAAGCGCATTGTTATGAGAATATCTAGGCAATGATCATGAATATAGGCATCACGTTCGTGTCAAGTAGATCAAAACGATTCTGCATCTACTACTATTACTCCACACATCGACCGCTATCCAGCATGCATCTAGAGTATTACGTTCATAAGAACAAAGTAATGCATTAAGCAAGATGACATGATGTAGAGGGATAAACTCAAGCAATATGATATAAACCCCATCTTTTTATCCTCGATGGCAACAATACAATACATGCCTTGCTGCCCCTACTGTCACTGGGAAAGGACACTGCAAGATTGAACCCAAAGCTAAGCACTTCTCCCATTGCAAGAAAGATCAATCTAGTAGGCCAAACTAAACCAATAATTCGAAGAGACTTGCAAAGATATCAAATCAAGCATATAAGAATTTAGAGAAGAACCAAATAATATTCATAAATAATCTTGTTCATAAACCCAGAATTCATCGGATCTCGGCAAACACATCGCAAAAGAGTATTACATCGAATAGATCTCCAAGAACATCGAGGAGAACTTGGTATTGAGAATCAAAGAGAGAGAAGAAGCCATCTAGCTAATAACTATGGACCCGAAGGTCTGTGGTAAACTACTCACGCTTCATCAAAGATGCAATGGTGTTGATGTAGAAGCCCTCCATAATCGATTCCCCCTCCGGCAGATCGCCGGAAAAGGCCCCAAGATGGAATCTCACGGGTACAAAAGGTTGCGGTGGTGGAAAAGTGGTTTCGCGGCTCTCTGCGATCAATATAGGGTATAAGAGTATATATAGGCGAAAGAAGTACGTCGGTGGAGCTACATGGGGCCCACGAGGGTGGGGGTGCGCCTACCCCCTGGGCGCGCCCTCCTGCCTCGTGGCTACCTCACGGAGTTCCAGACTTCCTCTCCAAGTCTCCTGGTTTGCTTTCGGTCCAAGAAAGATCATCGCGAAGGTTTCATTCCGTTTGGTATTCCTTTTCTGCAAAACTCTAAAATAGGCAAAAAAACAGAAACTGGCACTGGGCCTCCGGTTAATAGGTTAGTCCGAAAAATAATATAAAAGAGCATATTAAAGCCCATTAAACATCCAAAACAGATAATATAATAGCAATTAACAATCAAAAATTATAGATACGTTGGAGACGTATCAAGCATCCCCAAGCTTAATTCCTGCTCGTCCTCGAGTAGGTAAATGATAAAAACAAATTTTTTGATGTGGAATGCTACCTAACATAATTATCAATGTAATTTTCTTTATTGTGGCATGAATGTTCAGATCCAAAAGATTCAAGACAAAAGTTTAATATTGACATAAAAATAATAATACTTCAAGCATACTAACAAAGTAATCATGTCTTCTCAAAATAACATGGCCAAAGAAAGCTATCCCTACAAAATCATATAGTCTGGCTATGCTCTATCTTCATCACACAAAATATTTAAATCATGCAGAACCCCGAAGACCAGCCAAGCAATTGTTTCATACTTTTGATGTTCTCAAACTTTTTCAACCTTCACGCAATATATGAGCTTGAGCCATGGACATAGCACTATAGGTGGAACAGAATGGTGGTTGTGGAGAAGACAAAAAGGAGAAGATAGTCTCACATCAACTAGGTGTATCAACGGGCTATGGAGATTCCCATCAATAGATATCAATGTGAGTGAGTAGGGATTGCCATGCAATGGATGCACTAGAGCTATAAGTGTACGGAAGCTCAAGAAGAAACTAAGTGAGTGTGCATCCAAGTTGCTTGCTCACGAAGACCTAGGGCATTTTGAGGAAGCCCATCATTGGAATATACAAGCCAAGTTCTATAATGAAAAATTCCCACTAGTATATGAAAATGAAAAAATAGGAGACTCTCTATATTGAAGATCATTGTGCTACTTTGAAGCAAAAGTGTGGAAAAAGGACAGTAGCATTGCCCCTTCTCTCTTTTTCTCTCATTTTTTTATTTGGGCCTTTTCTCTTTCTTTTTATGGCCTCTTTTTTTCTTTTATTTTTTTATTTTTCGTCCAGAGTCTCATCCTGACTTGTGGGGGAATCATAGTCTCCATCATCCTTTCCTCACATGGGACAATGCTCTAATAATGATGATCATCACACTTTTATTTCCTTACAACTCAAGAGTTACAACTCGATACTTAGAACAAAATATGACTCTATGTCAATGCCTCCGGCGGTGTACCGGGATGTGAAATGATTCAAGAGTGACATGTATGAAAGAATTATGAATGGTGGCTTTGCCAAAAATACGATGTCAACTACATGATCATGCAAAGCAATATGATAATGATGAAGTGTGTCATAATAAACGGAACGGTGGAAAGTTGCATGACAATATATCTCGGAATGGCTATGGAAATGCCATAATAGGTAGGTATGGTGGCTGTTTTGAGGAACGTAAATGGTGGGTTTATGGTACTGGCCGAAGTTGCGTGGTACTAGAGAGGCTAGCAATGGTGGAAGGGTGAGAGTGCGTATAATCCATTACCTCAACATTAGTCATAAAGAACTCACATACTTATTGCAAAAATCTATTAGTTATCGAAACGAAGTACTACATGCATGCTCTGAGGGGGATAGATTGGTAGGAAAAGACCATCGCTCGTCCCGACCGCCACTCATAAGGAAGACAATAAAAAAAATCATGCTCCGACTTCATCACATAACGGTTCACCATATGTGCATGCTACGGGAATCACAAACTTTAACACAAGTATCTGTAAAATTCACAACTACTCAACTAGCATGACTCTAATATCACCATCTTCATATCTCAAAACAATCATAAGGAATCAAACTTCTCATAGTATTGAATGCACTTTATATGAAAAGTTTTATACCCATCTTGGATGCCTATCATATTAGGACTAATTTTATAGCCAAAGCAAATTACCATGCTGTTCTAAAGGACTCTAAAAATAATATAAGTGAAGCATGAGAGATCAATAATTTCTATAAAATAAAACCACCACCATGCTCTAAAAAGATATAAATGAAGCACTAGAGCAAAATTATCTAGCTCAAAAGATATAAGTGAAGCACATAGAGTATTCTAATAAATTCTGATTCATGCGTGTCTCTTCAAAAAGGTTTGTACAGCAAGGATGATTGTGGTAAATTAAAAATCAAAGACTCAAATCAGACAAGACGTTCCAAGCAAAAGACATCCCATGTGGTGAATAAAAATATAGCCTCAAGTAAAGTTACCGATAGACAAAGACGAAAGAGGGGATGCCTTCCGGGGCATCCCCAAGCTTAGGCTTTTGGTTGTCCTTGAATTTTACTTTTGGGTGCCTTGGGAATCCCCAAGCTTAGGCTCTTGCCACTCCTTATTCCAAAATCCATCAAATATTTACCAAAAATCTTGAAAACTTCACAACACAAAACTCAACAGAAAATCTCATGAGCTCCGTTAGTATAAGAAAATAAACCACCACCTTAAGGTACTGTAATGAAATCATTCTTTATTTATATTGGTGTTAAACCTACTGTATTCCAACTTCTATATGGTTCATACTCCCCAATACTAGCCATAGATGCATCGAAATAAGCAAACAACACACGAAAAACAGAATCTGTCAAAAATAGAACAGTCTGTAGCAATCTGTAGGTTTCGAATACTTCTGTAACTTCAAAAATTCTGAAACATTAGGACGACTAGGAAAATTCGTATATTGATCTACTTCAGCTGGAATTGGTATTTTATCTCTCTCTGGTAAAAAATGAAAATTATTTTCGTGAGCGCATACTTTCTGTTTTTATCAGCAAGATCAAACAATACTCACCCAAGAAGATCCTAAAGGCTTTACTTTGCACAAACACTAATTAAAATGTAAAAAACACAATCACAGAAGCTAGATGAATTATTTATTACTAAACAGGAACAAAAAGCAAAGAATAATAATAAAATTGGGTTGCCTCCCGACAAGCGCTATCGTTTAACGCCCTTAACCAGGCATTGATAATTTCAATGATTCTCACATGAATGACAAGAATTGAAGCACAAAGAGAGCATCATATAGCTTATGAAAAACACATCTAAGTCTAACATACTTCCTATGCATAGGCATCTTATAGGCAAACAAATTATCAAGACAAGCAAAAACTAGCATATGCAAGAAAGAAGTGAGAAACAATAACAATCTCAACATAACTAGAGGTAATTTAGTAACATGAAAATTTCTACAACCATATTTTCCTCTCTCATAATAATTACATGTGGGATCATATTCAAATTCAACAATATAGCTCTGACATAAAATTTTCTCTACATGATCCACATGCATGCAAAGTTGACACTCTTCCAAAATAGTGGGAATATCATTAACTAAAGTCATGACCTCTCCGAACCCACTTTTATCCAAAACTTCATAAGATTGAACATTATCCAAATATGTGGGATCTAAAGTTGACACTCTTCCAAACCCACTTTCAGTACTATTGCAAACATTATTAACAATCTCATAATCATCATGGGGCTTAAATAAATTTTCAAGACTGTAAGAAGAATCACCCCAATCATGATCATTGCAACAAGTAGTGGACATAGCAAAACTAGCATCCCCAAGCTTAGGGTTTTGCATATCATTAACACAATTGACATTAATAGAATTTATAATAACATCATTGAAATCATTCTTTTCATTCAAAGATCTATCGTGAATCACTTCATAAAGTACTTCATCACAATTTTCAGATTCACAAATTTCAAGCAAAACTCCATAAAGATAATCTAATGTACTCAACTCACTAGCAATTGGTTCATCCTAATTGTACCCTTTAAAAAGATTAGCAAATGGATGGGGATCCATAAACTCTTAGCAAGCGAAGATGCAAGCAAAAAGAAGGCACATGGTAACACAAGATCGAGCAGAGGAAGGGCGAAGAAATTGCAAAGATTTTCGAAAATCGTTTTAAAAGTGGGGGAGAGGAAAACAAGAGGCGAATGGCAAATAATGTAATGAGAGGGAGAAGAGTTTATGATGGGTAATTGGTATTTCTTGAGTTGGCGTAGATATCCCCGGCAACGGCGCCAGAAATCCTTCTTGCTACCTCTTGAGCATGTGTTGATTTTCCCTTGAAGAGCAAAGGTTGATGCAGCAAAGTAGCGTAAGTATTTCCCTCAGTTTTTGAGAACCAAGGTATCAATCCAGTAGGAGACAACGCACAAGTCACCTAGTACCTTCACAAACAATCTAGAACCTTGCATCCAACGCGATAAAGGGGTTGTCAATCCCTTCACGGTCACACGCAAAAGTAAGATATGATAGAGATAGTAAAATAAGTATTTTTGGTATTTTTGTTGTATAGATTGGAAAGTAAAGATTGCAAAATAGTAAACGAGGCGATGTAAATGAAAGAGATGCAATATAATAAGAAAGAGACCCGGGGGTCATAGGTTTCACTAGTGGTTCTCTCAAGATAGCATGTATTACGGTGGGTAAAAAAAATTACCGCCGAGCAATTGATAGAAAAGAGCATAGTTATGAGAATATCTAGGCAATGATCATAAATATAGGCATCACGTGCGTGTCAAGTAGATCGAAACGATTTTGCATCTACTACTATTACTCCACACGTCGACCTCTATCCAGCATGCATCTAGAGTATTAAGTTCATAAGAACAGAGTAACACATTAAGCAAGATGACATCATGTAGATGGATAAACTCAAGCAATATGATATAAACCCCATCGTTTTATCCTCGATGGCAACAATACAATACGTGCCTTGGTGCCCCTACTGTCACCGAAAGGACACAACAAGATTGAACCCAAAGCTAAGCACTTCTCCCATTGCAAGAAAGATCAATCTAGTAGGCCAAACTAAACCGATAATTCGAAAAGACTTGCACATATATCAAATCATGCATATAAGAATTTAGAGGAGAACCAAATAATATTCATAGATTTTCTTGTTCATAAACCCACAATTCATCGGATCTCGGCAAACACACCACAAAAGTGTATTACATCGAATAGATCGCCAAGAACATCGAGGAGAACTTTGTATTGAGAATCAAAGAGAGAGAAGAAGACATCTAGCTAATAACTATGGACCAGAAGGTCTGTGGTAAACTACTCACGCTTCATTGGAGAGGCAATGGTGTTGATGTAGAAGCCCTCCATGATCGATCCCCCCTCCAGTAGATCATTGAAAAAGGCCCGAAGATGGGATCTCACAGGTACAGAAGGTTGCGGCGGTGGAAAAGTGGTTTCGTGACTCTCTACGATCGATCTAGGGTATAAGAATATATATATGCGAAAGAAGTACGTCGGTGGAGCTACGAGGGGCCACGAGGGTGGGGGCGCGCCTACCCCCCTAGGCGCGCCCTCCTGCCTCATGACTGCCTCACGGAGTTCCAGACTTCCACTCGAAGTCTCCTGGTTTGCTTTCGGTCCAAGAAAGATCATCGCGAAGGTTTCATTACCTTTGGATTTCGTTTGGTATTCCTTTTCCACGAAACTCTAAAATAGGAAAAAAAAACCAGAAACTAGCACCGGGCCTCCGGTTAATAGGTTAGTCCCAAAAATAATATAAAAGAGCATATTAAAGCCCATTAAACATCCAAAACAGATAATATAATAGCATGGAACAATCAAGAATTATAGATACGTTGGAGACGTATCAGACGGTTGCCACGGTACAAGATGAGGCTAGTGGGGAGCGAACGGTTGCCACAGAGGTCACACACTAACGACAAGGCCGAGTGAACCGCATGTCGTATATCGCACACACCTTGATCTAGCTGACCGTTTCTTTTGTGTTGCCTAATCACAAATAGTTCATCCAAGTGAACCATATGCTTTACATCACACACACCTTAATCTGGATGACCATTTCTGTTCTCTTGTCTCAACGCAAACAGTTCATCTGAGTGAACCGCATGCCGTATATCGCACATGCCTTGATCTGGCTGACCGTTTCTTTTGTGTTGCCTAATCACAAACAGTTCATCCGAGTGAAACACATGTTGTATATCATACACGCCTCCATCTAGCTTCCCATTTCTTTTGCTCCTCCTCATCGCAAATAGTTAATTGAACTGAACTGTATGGCCTACATCGCACGCGCAACTAAAATCTGAACCATGTTTGATGCATCCGTCATCGCAAATGTTTTGCACCTTTTTTACACCATAGTTTGCGATTATTGCATCGCACATAGTTTCGTCGAAGGGTCTCTGATCGTAGTGTCACGTTAGTAGCATCCTGCAATAGTGGATGCTAAGCACCTAGTGAACTTCTGGACGTCTCGCAACTGGCTGGGCCTCTCCATCCGCTCAATGGACTTGATCTTCGTAGGGTTGCACTCGATGGCGCGTTCAGAGACAAGGAAACCAAGGAGCTGGCCGGCTGGGACTTCGAAGACACACTTCTCTGGGTTGAGCTTGATTTGAAAACAACGCAGATTATCAAAGGTCTCCTTGAGATCTTCCAGGAGGGTGCTGCGCTTCTCCGTCTTCACCACAATATCGTTTACATAGACGTGGGCATTTCTGCTAAGTTGCTTGAGGAGGCACTTCTGCATGCAACGCTGAAACGTGGCAGCGGAGTTTCTCAAGACGAATGTCATGGTCAGGTAGCAGAAGGCTCCGAATGGTGTGATGAAGGCGGTCTTCAGCCGATCGTCCGGGTTCAGCTTGATCTGGTGGTAACCAGAGTAGGCATCCAAAAAAGACAACAACTCGCATCCGGCTGTGGAGTCAATCACTTGGTCTACCCGAGGCAAGGCAAACAGATCTTTGGGGCAGGCTTTGTTGAGGCTGGTGTAATCAATGCACACGCGCCACTTGTTGTTCTTCTTCAATACAAGGACCGGGTTGGCAAGCCACTCTGGGTAGAACACTTCCATGATGAAGCCGGCTGCCAGAAGCCAGGCGATCTCTTCACCAACGATTCTTGTCTTCTCTTCTGACAGGAGGCGGAGGGGTTGCTTGACTGGTTTGGCATCCGATCTGACATGTAGCTTGTGCTCGGTGAAATCCGTCGAAACACCCGACATGTCTTTGGGTGACCATGAAAAGATGTCCTGATTCTCACGGAGGAAATCGATGAGCTCGCTTTCCTATTTGCTATCGAGGTTGGTCCCCACAATAGTGAGCCTCTCCGGGTGCTCCGGGTCCAAGGGTATCTTGTTGGTCTCTTTGGCCGGCTGGAAGGAGCCCTGGGCTTCCGACTCCTTGGGGTCTGGTGACAGGTCCGACTGCTTGCTGGCCATGGCCACAACCCGGTCAAGGACCCGCTTCTCAGCAGCAGCCACAAGGGACTCGTCTAGCCAACTGCTGGCAGCGGCGCATGCGGCCGACTTCTGGTAGTCACCAGTGATGACGATGATGCCCTTGAGACCCAACATCTTCATCTTGAGGTAGGCGTAGTGAGGCACCACCATGAACTTGGCGAGCGCTGGCCGGCCCAAGAGAGCGTGTGAAAGTGCAACTATCCCTGGGTGGTTCTGGTAATTCCTAACAACATATAGCTCAATGAGCTAACATTATTCCAAAATTAATATTTCAGGAAAAGCTCAATGAATGGCATGTCATGGATGAGGAAAGTGGATCCCTCAAAATTCTAAGGACAAAAAGTTTGGCTCAAGCTTGAAGCTCAAGACTCTACATTTTATATTTTAGTGATCCAAGATCACATTGAGTCTATAGGAAAAGCCAATACTATCAAGGAGGGATGAGGTGTTGCTTAATGGCTTGCTTGCTCAAAATGCTTAGTGATATGCTCCAAAATCCTCAACTACCTTCCCACATCCACATATGACCTAAACCAAAAGTCAAACTCGGCCCGACCGATTCTTTCTATCCGGTGCCACTGAGTTTCAAATGTCATAGCCACTGCCACAAACCCTAGGCAAATCGGTCTCACTGATAGGGATCTCGGTCTCACCGAGATGGGATTGTAATCTCTCTGTTTCCCTTCGTAACGTTTCGGTCTTACTGAGATGAGCGATCGGTCCCACCGAGATTGCAATGTAAACTCTCTATTTCCCTTTTGTAACATTTCGGTCTCACCGAGATGAGCGAATCGATCCCACCGAGTTTACCTGACCAACTCTCTGGTTAGCTTATTACCAAAATCGGTCCCACCAAGTTTGTGTAATCGGTCAAACCGAGATTACGTTATGCCCTAACCCTAACCATATCGGTCCTACCGAGTTGCATCTCAGTCCCACCGAAAATCCTAACGGTCACTAGGTTTGCTGAATCGGTCCGACCGAGTTTAACCATTCGGTCCCACCGAGTTTGGCAAATTGTGTGTAACGGTTAGATTTTGTGTGGAGGCTATATATACCCCTCCACCCACTCTTTATTTGTGGAGAGAGCCATCAGAACATACCTAAACTTCCAATACACATTTTCTGAGAGAGAACCACCTACACTTGTGTTGAGGTCAAGATATTCCATTCCAACCATATGAATCTTGATCTCTAGCCTTCCCCAAGTTGCTTTCCACTCAAATCTTCTTTACACCAAATCCAAATCCTGTGAGAGAGAGTTGAGTGTTGGGGAGACTATCATTTGAAGCACAAGAGCAAGGAGTTCATCATCAACACACCATTTGTTACTTCTTGGAGAGTGGTGTATCCTAGATTGGCTAGGTGTCACTTGGGAGCCTCCGACAAGATTGTGGAGTTGAACCAAGGAGTTTGTAAGGGCAAGGAGATCGCCTACTTCATGAAGATCTACCGCTAGTGAGGCAAGCCCTTCGTGGGCGACGGCTGTGATGGAATAGACAAGGTTTCTTCTTCGTGGACCCTTCGTGGGTGGAGCCCTCCGTGGACTCGCGCAACCATTACCCTCCGTGGGTTGAAGTCTCCATCAACGTGGATGTACGATAGCACCACCTATCGGAACCATGACAAAAACATCCGTGTCTCCAATTGCGTTTGAATCCTCCAAACCCTTCCCTTTACATTCTTGCAAGTTGCATGCTTTACTTTCCGCTGCTCATATACTCTTTTGCATGCTTGCTTGAATTGTGTGGAGATTGCTTGACTTGTGCTAAGATAGCTAAAATCTGCCAAGAACTAAAATTGGGAAAGGCTAGATTTTTATTTGGTCAAGTAGTCTAATCACCCCCTCTAGACATACTTTCGATCCTACAAGTGGTATCAGAGCTTTGGTCTCCATTTGCTTTGCTTGCCATAGCTTTTGGCGGTCATAGCCTTGGTTTCACAACCTAGGAGAGTATGGCGTCTAGCGAGGGAAATTATCACCGCAGAGGTCCTTACTTTGATGGCACTAATTTTGCTAGTTGGAAGCATAAGATGAAAATGCATATTCTTGCACATAACCCCACCGTTTGGGCTATTGTGTGTATTGGCTTGCAAGGTGAATTCTTTGACGGGAAAGAACCGAACCGTGAAGCCACCGCGGAAGAGTTGAAAATGCTGCAATACAACGCTCAAGCTTGTGATATCCTCTTCAACGGATTGTGCCCCGAAGAATTCAACAAAATCAGCCGTCTTGAGAATGCAAAGGAAATTTGGGATACTTTGATTGATATGCACGAAGGTACCGACTCCGTCAAGGAATCCAAATTGGATGTGCTTTAAAGTCAACTTGACAAGTTCAAAATGAAGGATGGTGAAGGTGTTGCTGAAATGTACTCTAGGCTTGCTCTTATCACAAATGAGATTGCCGGCTTAGGGAGTGAAGAGATGACCGATAGATTCATCATCAAGAAGATCCTAAGAGCCTTGGATGGAAAATATGATACCGTGTGCACATTGATCCAAATGATGCCAAATTACAAAGATCTCAAGCCAACGGAAGTCATCGGAAGAATTGTTGCTCATGAGATGTCACTCAAGGATAAAGAGGAACTTCACAACAAATCAAGTGGTGCTTACAAAGCCTCATGCGAAGCCCCCACATCATCGAGTGAGAAACAAACCTTCAATGAAGAATTGAACTTAATGGTGAAGAACTTCAACAAGTTCTACAAGAGTAGAAGCAAAGAGAGAAGCTCCAAGTCAAGGTCCTACAATGACAAAAGATCTTCTAGTCGAGAGCGAAACTGCTACAATTGTGGAAGGCCCGGACACTATTCCAATGAGTGTACGGCCCCCTACAAGAGAAGAGAAGATTCTCCCAAGAGAAGAAGTAGAAGAGAAGAATCACCATCTAGAGAAAGAAGGAGTAGAGATGATCGTTATGAACGAAGACCCTCACGGAGAAGCAAGGATTCGGAAAGAAAGGACAAGTCATCAAGGAGCTACACAAAACAAAGACATCAAGCTCATGTTGGTGAATGGGTATCCGGCTCCGACTCCGACAACCACTCCGAGAGAAGCTATCACTCCGACTCCGAATATACTCAAGATGAAGGTGTTGCCAGTCTAGCACTTGTGACAACCAACTCCTACGACATATTTGACTCACCAAATGAAGGAATTGGAACATGCTTCATGGCTAAAGGCCCAAAGGTATCACATCCCGAGTATGTTGATTTCAATAGTGATGAAGATGACTTGTTAGGTGATGATGATTTACTTGTTGACAACTCTAGTGATGAATACTGTGATGAAACGTCAATTAATCATGCTAATCAAGATAAAACGAACGACAATGATAAGGAGAAGATTGAGTCTCTAACTAAAGAACTAAACACTCTTAAGTTAGCTCATGAAACTATCTTAGGAGATCATCGAGAACTTTTAAGGACTCATGAGAAATTATGCTTTGAAAAGCTCAACCTTGAGCAAGAGCATGAGTTCTTAAAAGCAATCAATGATGATCTTCGTAAGAAAAGTTCTTCTTACATTGCCAAGCATTTACTCTTATCCACTTACATGCCTCAAGTCATGTCTAGTAACAAGAACAAGAAAGATTCTTCCTCTAGTAGTAACAATAATCATGCTAAATCCAATATTGTTGATTCTAGTAGTTCTCTTGATTCCACTAATGATTCTCTTTTCCAAGTTACACTTGAGTAAGAAAATAGCTTATTGAAGGGAATTATAGAGAAAGGTGTTTACAAGAGCCTTGCCGGAAGTAAGCAATTCGAGGAAATTGTACGCAAGCAAGGAAGGCACCGGAAGAATCAAGGTGTTGGTTTTGAATGAAAGTTCAATGCCAATGGAGTTGAGTGGGAAGAAGATCAATACCCCAAGACGAATTTTGTTCCTCAGCAAGAGAAGTATGATCCTACTTCTTTCAAAGGGACACAATCTCAAGATGATCTTCCACCACAAGACCACAAGCAAAAAGGCAAGGACAAGCTTCAAGAGGAAATTGATGCATTTGAAGAAGCTCCTAAGGCCTTGGTCAAGTGGGTTCCCAAGACTACTTCAACTTCCACTTCATCAAGTACAACTACAACACCGAGGATTCCCATCAAGATGGTGTGGATCCCGAAGAAGAAGAACTAGAGAGTTCTTGAGGGTGACTCCGCCAACATACTTCACTCTTATCATCTTGGCAAGAACAAGTGCAATCAAATTCCACATCTTGCACTAGTTCAAGGAGTCACAAACCCTCTTGTTGGTAAGACAAGGGACAAGGTAACCTAAAAGCTTTCATAGACATCATCTTGTGTGTGCATCACTTTATGTCTATGGATATCCTTGTTTGTTCCTTGTGGGACTAACCCATGTAGGTATTGAAAGTGCAATTCACTCCAATGGATAGCTTCAAATGATCTACATCAACATTGAGCATCCACATCTTCAACATCTACATGAAGTCATCATCGACAAAACCCAAGGTTAGTTCATCGCTCTTAGGGGGGATCTCACATCTAGGGGGAGCTTTACTCTAAGAATTGAGCTAAAGCAACTCTAATGGTGTGAACACAACAATGCTTTATGTAAAAGTGGTAACCCCACTTGTGCTTAAACGATGAGTATGACCTATGATCAAATGTTCTCATTTGACTCCTAAGTCAATATACTCATATATAGATGACCTAGTCATTGCAAATTGTTTGATAGATGCTAGAATTGGTTGTGCATGCTTTGCCACATATTTCAATTGCCATTTTATTGTGTGAGCATGTTGATTGCATATTTTACTCATTTGAGGACATCCACTTGTTGTTTTGATTGATTGGTTTTCTTTTCTTTTGCCAAGTGGATGGACAAGAATGCCTAAGAACCCTCTCTAGCTATCTATGCTTTTCTCGTCTCAAACTCTATTCATGCTACATCACAAAATTTGATCAAGTCAGATTCAAACCACTCTGTGTGAGGAGCACTCGGAGTCCCCGATTCGTCATAGACTTAAACTTCCAAAACTTCTTTGTGCGTTTCGGTCTGACCGATTCATCCATTTTGGTCATACCGAGATCACTAAGTCGATCTAGGTTTTCAATCTCGGTGCAACCAATTTGAACCTTTCGGTCACACCGAGTTCCAGTAACTGATTGCAGTTATGAATCTCGGTGCCACCGAGTTGTTCCACTCGGTCACACCGACAGGGTCGGGCTATATATACCCACGGGTTAAATTTTGGAAAACTTTCCGAACCTCCTCGACCCGCGCTTAGCCCGCTCTGCCTCCAGGATCTCCGGATCGTCTTCCTCGTCGCCAGCCGCCTCCTGCCGCTGGTCTCCGCCGCTGTCAACGGGAATCATCCCCGTCGTTGCCGCCGTAGCGAGTTCATCGCTGAACTAGGGTATGAACTCGATCACTGTGCTATCCCTATCTGATTCCTAGCACATTGTGTTCGCCATGTACCTTGCCACGATTGAAATCATTCTTATCCTGTCAAAACACTCCGTAGTTTAGTCGTGAATTGAAAATTTAGGGTTAGGTTTCCGCCGAAACCATCTCGGACCCACCGAGTTGTGGAACTCGGTACCACCGATTCGGCTCAGGCCATTGCACATGTAATTTTCGATCTGACCGAGAATTGCAAAGCGGTGTGACCGAGTTCAGGACTTTGTGAAACCCTAGCAGTCTCGGTGCCACCGAACTATGACTCGGTCTGACCGAGTTCACTAGTTTAGGTTCCAACAGCTTCTTCGGTATCACCAAGTTTACAAATCGGTTGATCCAAAATGCTTTCTGTGGAAAACTAAAACTAAGTTTTTGACTCATTCTTTTGCAAAAACCTCTGCATTTTGTGATGCTCATCCACTCTATCTCATCTATATCTATTCATAGGGTCTGCAGTCAGTGTTTGCAATATGTCTAATCAGAGTGACACCCAGAACAGGTCAGAGGAGCAGGTTCACCTGAGTGAGGGCACTAGTCCCTCTAGCAGTTCAGATGATGGTAGCAGGAGCACCCCAAGCAACTTACCCAAAGCTGCCACCAGGGCCAGAAAGAAGAAGACCTCTGAATCTGAGGATGAAGACTATGTGGCAGTTGAGGATGAGGCCACTTCCAAGAAGAAAGTGGTTAAGAAGGAATATAGCACTTCTGCTGCCACCAAGCCAGGCATGAAGCAAAAGGTTCCTGCAAAGAGAATTCCAATGTCTAAGGCCAGAGCATCTACTCAAGTCCCTTTGGGATCTGAACCCAAAGAGGCTGCTACAGAAGGGAACAAGAGGAAGGAGAGGGTCAAAAAGACCACTGCTAGAGTGCTTGGGAGATCCTCAATCATGAGAGATTCTGAAGAGGAAGAGGAAGAAGAGGTTGCTGCACCAGCACCCAAGGCACAAAAGCTGATGGGTGATGCTATAAAGTCAGGGGCTGCAATATCAAAGCCCAAAGAAGCACCCAAAGCAGCCTCCAAGCCCAAGAGTGCACCTAAGAGGAATACCAGGAGTATACCAGCTGCTGAGAAGAACAAGGCCCCAGTGCCTGAAGCTGAAATGGAAGAAGATGATGAGTCACATGTATTGAGGAAGCTGAAGCCAAAAATCCCAGATCACAATGATGCTCATCCAGTAGCTGAGAACATGAAGATAAGTAAGGACTCAGGTCTGAGGCTATGGAGAGAGTCAGATCCATATGCCACCAGGAGAAGGACTGCTGTGGATTACAGGTTCCATACAAAGGAAAGACAGGAATTCTATGAGACAGTGTTGCTTGACAAGAAGCCCATAGTGTGTGACATGAGATGGGTCGACTGGGACTACATCAAGGAGAATGAGGATCACTATCCAGGTGTACATGATAGTTTCAAGGCTTGTGGAGTCGATGAGTTTGTGGCTCAGAAGCTCACAAAATGGAATGATGAGCTCATCATGTAGTTCTACTCCATAGCTCATTTCTACCCAGATGGAAGGATTGTCTGGATGTCTGAAGGTACGAGGTACCAGTCCACGGTTGCTGAATGGGCGAAGTTGATCAATGCCCCAAAAGAGAGTGAAGATGACTTGGATTTCTATGCCAACAGGAAGAAGGATCATAACACAATGGCACACATGTGCAAGGAGATCCCAGATGCTGCTCTTGAGACACATAAGTTTGGATCTGTACATTACCTTCTGTCAGGCTTGCCAACCATCAACTGGATCCTCAGGCACACTCTCTTGCCAAAGTCAGGTGATCACAAGATGATCAGAGGCCATGCAATTAACTTGCTTCACATCTTTGATGTCCCACAGAAGTTCAAAGTCATGAGCCTAATAGTTGAAACTATGAAGAGGACAACTGCAGATCAGAAGAGGAGTTGTGGGCATGCCCCACAGATCTAGGAGCTAATCAACTCCAAGATGGGCACTGGTACATATCTGCTGGACAAGGAGCACATGCCTATCTATCCAGACTTCGAGGACAACATTGTGGTTATGAATGAGGATGAACCATCTTGTGTGCACACACAAGCCAAGAAGGAGAAGGCAAAAGCTGAAAAGGCTGCAAGGATGCCAACTACTGAAGAAGCATCTCAGTATTTCCTAAAGACAAGCAAGATTAGCTTGGCTACCTGATTGCATCCACTCTGAGGATTGAGAAGGGACTGGCCACCCTGACTCAAAACCAGGAGAGCTTGCAAAGAATCGTGGAGCAAAAATTCTATGACTTGGATGTGAAGGTAACTAAGATTCAGTCTGTTGTGGAGCAACTTCAAGATGATATGCAGGAGAGGAAGGTCAAGACAACCACTGATGCATTTGCCAGAGTGCCTCGAGCTCAAAGATCAGCTGCAGAGCCAGTAACAGACACCAGAGTCACTTCATCTGCACCAGCTACAGCTCCAGCGCAACCAGCTCCAGCACCAACTCCTTCAGCTCCATCCACATCAATTGAAGTCTTCGTCCAAGGAGCCATCTCTACGCCACCACCTGAAGACCAAGCTTGAGAGACGTTTTAGTGCTATGCATTTTCTATGAACTTTTTGTTAACTTGTTGCCAAAGGGGGAGAAACATGTACATATCATAGGCTTCGAGAGAGCGTTGCTTTTTATTCTCTCTTGCTTTGGTGGTTGAACTTTGTTTACTTTTGATTGCTTGAGATACTATGCTATTATCTGTGAGACATTAATGATCATGTGGTTGATCATAAGCTACACTTATGCTTGTTAGATGTTATTATCTTACTTATCCTTATATGATCATTCACTTTGCTTGGTGATGAGTGCATGTATTCAATCTTTATTATTTTGAGCGCTCCACCAAGATGTATGTGACATGGAAGAGTAACCCATGATCCTAACGCATTGTGCATTTGCAGTCCAAAGCAAATCTTAAGATATGCACAAATTTAGGGGGAGCTCTTGCTTTTCACATACTTCTCAAAGCGACAATATCTTTCACTCTTATTATCATTTGTCGAAGCTTTGATCTATATGTTGTCATCAATTACCAAAGGGGGAGATTGAAAGTGCAACTATCCCTGGGTGGTTTTGGTAATTCCTAACAACATATAGCTCATTGAGCTAACATTATTCCAAGATTAATATTTCAGGAAAAGCTCAATGAATGGCATGGCATGGATGAGGAAAGTGGATCCCTCAAATTCTAAGGACAAAAAGTTTGGCTCAAGCTTGAAGCTCAAGACTCTACATTTTATATTTTAGTGATCCAAGATCACATTGAGTCTATAGGAAAAGCCAATACTATCAAGGAGGGATGAGGTGTTGCTTAATGGCTTGCTTGCTCAAAATGCTTAGTGATATGCTCCAAAATCCTCAACTACCTTCCCACATCCACATATGACCTAAACCAAAAGTCAAACTCGTCCCCACCGATTCTTTCTATCCGGCGCCACCGAGTTTCAAATGTCATAGCCACTGCCACAAACCCTAGGCAAATCAGTCTCACTGATAGGGATCTCGGTCTCACCGAGATGGGATTGTAATCTCTCTGTTTCCCTTCGTAACGTTTCGGTCTTACCGAGATGAGCGATTGGTCCCACCGAGATTGCAATGTAAACTCTTTGTTTCCCTTTTGTAACATTTCGGTCTCACCGAGATGAGCGAATCGGTCCCACCGAGCTTATTACCAAAATCGGTCCCACCGAGTTTGTGTAATCGGTCACACCGAGATTAGGTTATGCCCTAACCCTAACCATATCGGTCCTACCGAGTTGCATCTCAGTCCCACCGAAAATCCTAACGGTCGCTAGGTTTGCTGAATCGGTCCAACCGAGTTTAACCATTCGGTCCCACCGAGTTTGGCAAATTGTGTGTAACGGTTAGATTTTGTGTGGAGGCTATATATACCCCTCCACCCACTCTTCATTTGTGGAGAGAGCCATCAGAACATACCTACACTTCCAATACACATTTTCTGAGAGAGAACCACCTACACTTGTGTTGAGGTCAAGATATTCCATTCCAACCATATGAATCTTGATCTCTAGCCTTCCCCAAGTTGCTTTCCACTCAAATCTTCTTTCCACCAAATCCAAATCCTGTGAGAGAGAGTTGAGTGTTGGGGAGACTATCATTTGAAGCACAAGAGCAAGGAGTTCATCATCAACACACCATTTGTTACTTCTTGGAGAGTGGTGTCTCCTAGATTGGCTAGGTGTCACTTGGGAGCCTCCGACAAGATTGTGGAGTTGAACCAAGGAGTTTGTAAGGGCAAGGAGATCTCCTACTTCGTGAAGATATACCGCTAGTGAGGCAAGTCCTTCGTGGGCGACGGCCGTGATGGAATAGACAAGGTTGCTTCTTCGTGGACCCTTCGTGGGTGGAGCCCTCCGTGGACTCGCGCAACCATTACCCTCCGTGGGTTGAAGTCTCCATCAACGTGGATGTACGATAGCACCACCTATCGGAACCATGACAAAAACATCCGTGTCTCCAATTGCGTTTGAATCCTCCAAACCCTTCCCTTTACATTCTTGCAAGTTGCATGCTTTACTTTCCGCTGCTCATATACTCTTTTGCATGCTTGCTTGAATTGTGTGGAGATTGCTTGACTTGTGCTAAGATAGCTAAAATCTGCCAAGAACTAAAATTGGGAAAAGGATAGATTTTTATTTGGTCAAGTAGTCTAATCACCCCCCCTCTAGACATACTTTCGATCCTACAGTGTGGTAGGGGCTCTCCAGGTCGACCACCTTGAACCAAATCGGCTCGCGGCGGAAGTGATCTTTGTCTCCGAAAAGGACGTCTATCTTGATCTTGCCGATTGGTGAGTAGGAAAGGCCAGGTACAATGCCGTGAAAGACGGTCCAATTGGGCTGTAGCTGCTTCTCCTTGACGCACAACTTCTCCAGGGTGTCGTGGTAGAGGATGTTGATACTTCTACCACCATCTATCAGGATTTAGGAGAAACGACAGGCTCACCTCTCTTTTGAAAAGGTGGCATCCAGCACCATGGCATAGGAACCCAGAGAAGGCATCACTTCCGGGTGGTCAGCGCGGCTCCAGCTGATGGGCCTCTCGGACTAGTGCATGAACTCTAGGACTTTAGAGGCGACAACGTTCACCTCACGGTGCTGCTGGCGCCGGCTATGCCTGTCGTCGGCCATGCTGGTGAAGACGATGTAGGCCCCATGCTCTTCGGGGAATTCATCTTGAATTGCGCCGTCCGGGCGGGCCGGCGGCTGCTGAGGAAGCAGAGCCGGCGGGCCGGCAGGCGAAGGCAGCAGTCCTTCGCCCTTGGCAATGCGGGTGAGCCAGTGGCACTTCCGGGTGGTGTGGTTGTACCGCCTTGCGCCGCTGTGGAACTTCTAGGGAGCGTCAAGGGTTTGCCCGAAGGAGAAGGTGGGCAACCAAGCAGGCTTGCCACCCTTCTGATGCTTGGGTCCGGGCTGCCCCTCCAGTTGCTGATCTTCAACTATTGGTACTTGCCGGTTGGTGGAAGCCGGCTATGGGGCCTTGCGCTTGTTGTTGTTCAACTGCTGGCGCCGACTAGAATCACTAGTCGGGGTTTGAGGAGCCGGAGGGAGCACTGTCAGTGTCAAAACCAGCGGATCTCGAGTAGGGGGTCCCGAACTATGCGTCTAAGGTCGATGGTAACAGGAGACAAGGGGCACGATGTTTACCCAGGTTCGGGCCCTCTCTATGGAGGTAATACCCTACATCCTGCTTGATTGATATTGACGAATATGAGTATTACAAGAGTTGATCTACCTCGAGATCATAATGGCTAAACCCTAGAGGTCTAGCTTGTATGGGTATGATAATGAGTGTCCTATCCGAACTAAGTCCTCCTGTTTATATAGACACCGGGAGGATCAAGGGTTACACAAGGTCGGTTACAAAGAAGGGAATCTACATATCCGGTCGTCAAGCTTGCCTTCCATGCCAAGGAGAGTCCCATCCGGACTCGGGTGCAGTCTTCGGTCTTTGTATCTTCATAGCCCATCAGTCCGGCCCATGGCTAACAGGCCGGACGTCCGAGGACCCCTTAGTCCAGGACTCCCTCAGTAGCCCCTGAACCTGGCTTCAATGACAAGGTATCCGACGCGTAGTGCTGTATTCGGCATTGCAAGACGGGTTCCTCCTTCCGAATTCCAAAATAGTCTTCGGACGAATTGATTGTGTTCGGACCTGTAACATACAGGCTAGAGCGTATAGTATTCTACGAATCCAATCTGTTGACAACTTTTAGTAATATGACGTCATGCTTCTTGGCCATTATTTCGAACCGTTTCCCGCCCTGCCGTCCCACTTTTCGGGGCGTGGTTGTCATTGACATGTCTTGTCGAAGCAGAGATCGTGTCCCCTAATTGCGGGATTTTCATCAATATGAGCGTGGGTAACCCAATCGTCCTGCGGGAAAGATTCCTTAGGAATATGCAGGTTGTTAGGCTTAGGAGGATGCGTTCAATACCCGCTGCCTTTATAAAGGAACCAAGGGCCGTCTTTTATGCCAAACCTCTCCTCAACCTTCCCAACCTCGAGTTCTAGCACCCAAGGTTCGACTTCATCGTTTCGAGCCTCCCCATCATGTCCGGACCCAGCTCCCAAGGCCGACAGGTGGCTTCCTCTGTTACGGAGGAGGATATCACAAAGCTTCGGGCGGCCAGATATTTGACTGCGGAGGTCCACCACAGGCTTCCTGCTCAAGGACAGGTTATTCCGACCCCCAGATCTGGCGAGAGGGTCGTATTCATCTCCCACTTCCTTCGGGGGCTAGGGTTCGCTCTTCACCCCTTCGTCCGGGGGCTAATGTTTTCTTACGGACTAGATTTTCATGACCCCCGGACTCTATCCTCCATGCCTCGGCATTTATCATTACATGCGAGGCCTTCCTCCAAATCCCCCCACACTTCGGCTTATGGCTCAAGACCTTCAATGTGAAGCCGAAGGTAATCGACGGGGAGCAGGTGGAGTGCGGCGATGCTATGATCAGCCAACTCACCAGCACTCCTTGGCCAAAAGGTTCTTTTACCGAAACTTCCAATCACTGGTAGTAGGAGTGGTTTTACATTACGGAGCCCCACAACACCAAGTGGGTAGCTGCACCCACATTCCATCCTGGCCCATCATTACATCTTGCATCATGGGTCAACAAGGGGCTGGACTGAGGATCAGTTGATGAAGTGCAGACTTTACAGAGCCGCATCCGAACCCTCCTCGAGAGAGACATCGATCTTGTCAACGCGATCCAAGTGATGTTAGTTCGCAGAATCCCGTCGTGCCAGCGCAGGTCTCGCCGCATGTGGGAGTTTAATCTAGAAGGACCACAAACCGTCCAACACTTCTTCGGGACCACACACAAAGGGATGTGGAAGTTATTTTTCAGGAAGCGGAAACATTGGCCGGACACCACCGAAGATGCTGGCCTTAACTACAACCGTCTGGATACCCCGGTAAGCACTTGACTCCCGAACACTTTGTAATTATGCATACCGTAATATGGTACTGAGCAAGCTATCTTCTTCCAGGGCGGAACTAATAAAGAAGGCGAAACTAATTATGTGTTTGACCCCTCTGCCCGAGAGCCCAGCGAATCCTGTTCTCACAAGGATGCTGGCCCTGGCACCATACCAGATGCTTGTGAAGGAGGGCGAGGCGGGGAGTGAGAGGACCAAAGATGGCCCCTATTCCAAGGGTGCATCGGACATTGTGTCTGGAGAATCAAAGTCCCCTCATCCAAAGACAAAAGTGAAGGGGGGCCACTTTCTCCCTTCCTCCTAGGAAGAGAAGGGCCGCCTCCGAAGATGGGGACAAGCAAGCTTCTAAGCAAGGCAAGATGCCTCAGGTGGCTGGCTTGGGCTTGGAGGACGTCGAAGCGCAGTCTCATGACAAGGACAAGCCTCAGGCCAAATCATAAGTGAATCAAGGCTGTTTTAAACATGTCTCGTTCCTTTCTTATAATGCTCGGAATATATATTCTTTGTTTTTGCAGTTCAGCACACAGTCTTCCTCAGCAATCCTTTTCCTCGAGGGACCTTCTCCTAGAGATGTTGGAAAGCGAGACGCCCTCACCGGATTCCCCGTCCAATATGGCGGACGACTTGGAGGTGTCGTCGCGGAGGGTCTCCCCCGACCAACAAGTGGTGCAAGGGATGATGAAGACATTGCTCGAAGGTGATACTTCGATGGCCCAGGGTCCAGGGGACAACAATGATGGCCCCGGACAATCCGATATATAGTCGGATACGAACGAACGGATCCCTTCAAAGGGTGGCCATACTCTTACGGCATCCTCCAGAGACCTAGAGGCGCCGGATATCTTGACGAACATGCTGCGGCAGGCGTCCGTCTCAGAGGAACATCGTACCTTAATGGGCATGGTGGTTGAAAAGGTCCAGTCCGCGAAGAGCGGATTGGATTAGGCCTTTGCAAGCCTACTAAGAGGCTTCGAGGTTTGTACTGTAATCTGTGCAATTGTGTTTTATTCGCAAAATACACCTATGTATAAATAGTAGCCCCTGAGACTCGGGTTGGCTTCCCATGGGAGGCAAATGGAGGATCCAGAAGAAACATTCAAGGACTAACCTGATTAACTTGAACACAGGTTGCTTCCCCCTGGCTACTTCCCAGACTACGGATATTGCCGAGCTTCAACGGAAGCTTGATATGGCCGGGAATGACATTGCGTTAATCAATGTTCGTCTTGACGAATCGCAAGGTATGTATTTGGGGCAGGCCATTCGCTTATTGGATTATCAGAAGCAATACTGGAAGAAAAGATGCACCATTCACTGGGTCAAATTTGGTGATGAGAACTCCAAGTTTTTTCAGGCAGTAGCTACGGAGAGATACCGTAAGAACAACATTGCCAATTTGCAAACTAACGACGGTCTCACTGTGGAAGACCACACCGGAAAGGAGGCACTTCTTTCTCATGCTTACACTGAAAGACTAGGTACCTCCAATCCAACGCAAATGAAATTTGATCTTCCATCTATCGGATTTCGGGTTCCGGCAGACCCTTGAGGTTCGAACACTGGGGTGCGCGCGGAGATCTCTCCCCTACCGATCTACGTCCGACACTCTCGTGTGAACTAAGATGAAAATGATGAACAACACAAGAGACACGAGGTTTATACTGGTTCGGGCCACCGTTGTGGTGTAATCCCCTACTCCAGTGTGTGGTGTGGTGGATTGCCTCAGGGGCTGATGATGAACAGTACAAAGGAAGAACAGCCTCGCGAGAGGTGTTCTTGAGCTGGTACGATGAACTGCTAGGGTGAGTTCAGTCGCCTCTCTCTCTCTCCCTGCTGGGGTTCTACCAGATTTCTAGATGTCCCTCTACTCTGTCTCTTTTCTCTCCTCTCCCCTTCTTTGTGGAGGCTAGCTCTATTTATAGAGGTCCTGGGCCTCCCCCCGAATAATTGAGCGGGAAGGGCGCCAACAATTGGCCATTTTGAAGGGGAACATGTAGTACAAGTTATCCTGACCAAAGGTGGTCTTCGGTTGCCAAAAGCACTGGTGATGACGCCGTCTTGGGCTCCATGGTGACCTCCGTCCAGCCGCTCTGCTGGTCTTGGTCTCATTGCACCGGAATGGCAACCTTTGCCTGATGCCTTGGCCTGTGCTTGCCCCCTTTGCACCAAAGGGCAAACAAGGACACTGAGCAGGCCGGTGCCTGCCTGGCGCCCGCCTGGTCTCGATCGTCATGGCTTGCGTCATGGGATCCCCGCGAGGTACCCTTGCATTGATCTCTCCGCCTCCTCGCGAGCCTGCCTGATGAGGCCGCTCTTGAGGAAGCTTCCCGTCATCCGCCCCGCGAGGCTTGGCCCCTCACGAGGGTCTTGAGCTTGGGCTGATGAAGATGGGCCGCGCTGGGCCCCCACCTAAGCCACGCCGCAGGACGCAGGCAGGCAAGTCTGGGGACCCCCGTTCCCAGAACGCCGACAGTAGCCCCCGGGCCTAAGGCGCGCGGGGGCTTGGCTTAGCAGAGAAGCGAAGGGGCAAGCACGAAGTGCTGCGGGCCCTAACAGCCTGCGACCTTGGGCGCCGCGTGGCGGTTAATTGGACGTGGGCGTCTGCACTTCCCACGATGCCTCGGCAACTGCACGACTGACAAAAGGGGGTGCCCTGGCCAGGCTTACCTGCCCTGCTCTTGTTCGTCTTGCCCTAGATCCCCTTTCTCGTTCTCCTTCCTCTTGGTCCCGAAATCCTCCAGATCCGTCTCAATCCTTCGCATCCGGCACGCCATGGCGCCTCGCAAGTCCCCGGCTGATGCTTGGTACTCGCCGGCCCTGGATTCCCCGAATTTGTCGGAGAAGAACCTCGCCCTCGCGCGCCTGATGACGATGGCGCAGGGCAGCGAGGGGGCGACTATGCTCAAGGTCGGCTCTGACCAGCCGGAGGGCAAGGGGAGCACCTTCTACCTGTTCTTCGTGAGCGCCATTGTCGCCGGTCTGGTGCCTCCTTTCTCTGAGTTCTTCTATGTCGTTCTTCGCCAATACAACTTGCAGGCTCTGCATCTCCACCCCAACTCTGTCTTTCTCCTGGCGATTTACGCCTACTATTGCGAGGCTCATGTTGGTGTGAAGCCCTTGGTGGCCTTGTTGTGCCACTTTTTCTCCCTCCGGGTTTCTGGCGCTCAGGTCTCCGCATGGGCGAGCTTCATTGCATATTCCAGCTCCAACGCCATCTCGAAGCCCGGGAAGAGGATCGAAGGCTACCGGAGCAAGTGGGTCATGATGGATGTCGGGCGCCTCCACCCTCGTCTGGTATTGCCCACGGGACAACCCAGGTCCGTTGACGCATGGTCCCGCGCAGAGCACGTCGACCCTCGCGCGAAGGCGGTGTTGAGGAGGATGAACGCGGACCTGAGGCCAAGCAACTCGGAGGCGGCGAAGCTGACCGGGGCCATGCTCCTGAGGGAGTTCTTGGAGCACCGGGTGGCTCCGCTCCAGGAGCACTCGCTCCCACTATGGAGGCTTGGAGGAGTAGACGCCGCCCTATGCCTGAGCTCCGAGGCCCTGACCGATGAGGATCTGGCTGCGGCCCTCCATTCCTTGGTTGGGGGAGACGTGGCGAGCCTGGTGGGCGCCCCCGTCCCCCTGTTCCTTCGTGACGACTGGGAGCAGGTGGTGAATGCCATGCCCACCTTCCACGGTGAGGGGCTGGTGCCCGTGGCAGCTCCCGAAGATTCTGCGGTCTTGGCGACGGTGCACTTGTCCTTCGGCAGCTCCAGCGGGGGAGAGGAGGAAGAAGAGGCAGAGGAGGAAGCGTCCGACTCGGAGGAGACTGGCGAGGATTGGGGGGAGTCCTTCCCTCGGCGTAGGTCCCAGGCCCTCCGCTCCATGCCGGACGACGACGAGGCCAGTGCCAGGAGAGGAGGGGGGGCTCTTCCTCGGTCACGAGGAAGGGCAGGTCGAGCCTGGTTCCTCCAGGGTCTGCTCTGGTCCCTGGGGGTCCAAGGCCAGCTCCATCCCTCCTGACGCGCCTTCTGCTTCCGGGCCCCCCAAGGCTGACCCCCGCTGCAGGCTCTCGGGCTTCAAGTTTGGCCGGAGGTTGCTTGAGTCCACGGACGACGTCCAGTAAGTGCTCGATTCGTGCTTTGCCTGGTTTCTGCTGCTGAGGCTTGACGTTTGCGCTCTTTTACCAGGCCGGCACCTGCAGCCAAGAGGTGGAAGGAGGCTTCTGCGGCCCTGCTTGGAGCGAATCCGTCTGCCGGGGCGACGCCTTCGGCTGTTGGGGGAGAGGACGGCGAGGCCCGCGCCTCTCCGACCCGACCGCCCTCGCGAGGCCAACTAGGGCACCCCGGCGAGGAGTTAGCCCCCGTGGCCCCGCTGGACCTGGAGTCGACTGTGCCCGACGCTGCGGCCGTGGCGGCCAAGGCTCAGGAGGTCCCTTCCTGCCAAGCCGTGGTCACGCTGCCGCCTGTGCGACGAGCTTGCCAAGGAGGTGCGCAGGCGCCAGGAGAAGGAGAAGGAGATGAAGGCTAGGGAGGCCGCCGCCAAGGACCGGGACGCCAAGCTTGATGACCGCCACAGCCGATAGGAGACGCTGGAGCGGTCGCTAAAGGCGGAGAGGACCGAGCTGGACGCCAAGGTGAAGGTCCTGACAGAGGACCAGGTGGCCTTCGCGGAGCTGGAGAAGAAGGCTCGAGGCATACTGAAGACGCTGTATGAGAGCGGCCTGGAGGAGCCATTGGCTGGTGCGGAGGACGGCCCCGCCAAGCTGCTCCCCTTCCTGGTTGATGCGCTTGAGGACGTCGTAGATGGCCTTGGCCCCACGGTTGAGGCCGAGGCGCGTGCCCTGTCTTCTGCGGCGCTGACGCTTGTCCTCAGCCATGTCTACCTGCGCGACCCCAACATCGGCTTTGACAGCCTGCTGGAGCCCGTGAGCGGCGACCGTGCCGCTGCTGTCGTTGAGGCCGTGAAAGGCCGAGCCGAAGTTCCGCTCCCCCAGCATCCTGCCTGGGTGCGTTGCCGCCGGCCTTGCGACCTTGAGAGGCAAAGCCATCCAGCGTGACTCCACCACCGGTGACGGTGTTACTGGGGAGTGATCCCTTCACGACTTCCATCCTGTTTTATTCCTGCACATGCACCATGCCTCGCGGAGGCGTTTAAACTTGTGTTTGGCGTTGTGGAACAATCTTATGGCTTGTAATATTTGCTTTGAATTTCCTGGAATTTGCATTTTCCTCTCCTACTTGCTTATGCTCTACGTCGGCAGGGCCCGGCCCCGCGCGTACCTCACCCAGCGTTAGCCCCGACCGGAAACCAAGGACGGGACTAAGGAGTAAGGGGCTACGTGGCAAGTTAGGCTCCTGAGTCGCGATGCTCAGGAGTCCCCCTTGACGCGCGAGCAACAAGTAGGGAAGGGGGGAGCGAGGAGTGGATTGGTCGTTCTACATCAGCAGGGCCCGGGCCCGCGCGTACCTCACCCAACGTTAGCCCCGACCGGAAACCAAGGACGTCACTAAGGAGTGAGGGGCTACGTGGCAAGTTAGGCTCCTGAGTCGCGATGCTCAGGAGACCCCCTAGACGCTCAAACGGGTTTCATACCTTGGCTCCGCTCGAGGAGTGGTGCGCGACAACCAGGTCCAAGGGACCTGGCTGGGTGGCGTGCGCTCGGGCGAGGCCCGGGCGTAGCCCCCGTGTCCAGCCCCCTCGCGCGATACTCCTGAGGGGAGGCGTTGCGATGGTGCCGGACACTGAGCACTGGGCTCCCTGAGGTTGGTACGGCCGTGGGCCGCCCTCAGTTGTTTATCACCAGCGCGGAGCATAGCGCTTCCGTATGTGCATGGGCATAGCCGCTCCTCGGCAGTGTCATCAGCCAGCGCGGAGCATGGTGCTTCCAGTGGTGCCTGGGAGGGGGATCCCCTCCAGGAGGAGCCCCCGGGGCGTGTACAGCCCCGCCCTGACACGTGGCCGGCACGGTAGGGCTAGGAGAGGTGTATCTGGGCACCCGTGAGCCATGGCGGGACTCACGAGGCCCTACCTCAAGGCGGGTTGCGCCTGGCTTTGGGCCTTTATCAATTGGTGTGTTCATGCAGGGTTGTTAGAATGCAAATGCTCTACGTCGTCAGGTCCCGACCCCTAAGCGAGCTCAGCCGCCGCTGGTATGACAGGTTGCGATGCCGTGGGTCAAGGCCAGGGGGTGAGGGCTGGAGAGCCAATAAGAGCCCATGAGTCGCAATGCTCAGGCGCCCCCCTTTTAACGTGCAAGCGCTTTGCATGACGACAAGCGGTAGGTGATAATTATGGGAATCAGACTAAGCGTGAAAGAACAACTTCATCCTAAGGTAAATGCTGGAAAAGCAACTGCCGCTGGGTCGGGCCCGAGCGGTGTGGGGATGATGCAGCCCGAGGGGAGCCCCCAACAAGGTAAGTAAAGATCATAAACAAAACGGGTACATGTCGCGGGGACGGACCCACGCGGCCTGGGAATGGTGTAGCCCTGTGGGCGCTCCCAGCTGAAGGTAGAACTCTGAAAGATGTCACCTGGTGCCGTTGAAGATGAAGTGATGCTGAGGAAGTGAGCGATGCGCGGTGAAGACGTCGGCCCTCATGAGCCCCCAGGCCCGGGGGCCTCGGGAGGCTCCGGTGGCACGTGCAGGTCTTCGGGGACCATCGCCACCTCCTCCAGGACCGCGCGATGCCTGACCTCCTGAGCCTCCAGAATGCTCCTGAACAGGCGCTGTTGTGCGGCGACCACGCTCGGTTGGCCGAAGGGCATGCGAACATAGCTATGAGGTGGTCCCTCGCAGCGCCCTACGGCCGAAGGCCATAGGCGCTCCTGGGACGCAGCTCAGTTGAGCCCTGGTACGTCGACGCCGACGCGCAGTCCTCCATTCTCGCCTGGATGTGGGGCCACGGCAGGTAAGCGGCGGCTGCCATGCATGACTCTGGACTCTTGTAGCTCATGGGTGTTCCTTGCGATCAAATCCTGAGGGTTTAGTCTCCTTTGACTTGTACCTTCCTGAGGGAAGCGTGCTTGAAAGCTCCCCTCCAAGTGGTGCCCGAGCGCCTCCCCCGCGACATTGGCAAGGTCGGCGGCTCCCCAAGAGAAAGCCCCCGAGCCCTGCCTCAGGAGGGCGCCGGGCGCGCCTTCCTATGCGCGAGAGGGTGGCGCTCCCTGATCAGGCACGAATCCCGACGCAATACCTCCGGAGGTGCCTGCTTCCTAGTGGCTCGGACCAGGTGAGGTCTTCTTCTTCTTGAGGGTCGCCTCGGGAGGCCTCCCGCTCCTGTGATCTGGGTCTTCGATTGCTGCGGCTTGGAACGCGTGCTCAAGTGAGCACACTGCGTCCCTTTCTTCACAGGGTACGGTGATGACTCCACCGCTTCCAGGCATCTTGAGGACATTGTAACCATGGTGAGTCACTACCATAAACATGGCTAGGGCTGGGTACCTGAGGATGGCGTTGTACGGCAGGCGGATGTGAGCGACGTCGAAGTCGATGAGCTCGGTGCGGTAGTTGTTGCGTTGCCTGAAGGTGACCGGAAGGCGAACCTGCCCAATTGGAACAGTGGAACCATCGGTGACTCCTGAGAAAGGCTTGGTCGGCTGAAGCTGGTCGTACGACACTTGGAGATTGTCGAACGTCTCGACGGACAGGACGTTGAGTCCTGCCCCGCCATCGATGAGGGTCCTGGTGACCTGCACGTTGCTGATGACTGGGGAGCAAAGCATCGGGAGGACTTCGGCCGTTGCCGCACACTTGAGCTGGCCCGCGGAACTGAACATGATCGCGCACGTAGACCACCTAAGAGGGCACGTGGCCTCAAGCTTGGGAAGGACTACATTCACCTCGCGAGCAAACTGCTTGAAGATGCGCTGTGAGGCTGGGGCCTGGGCGCCACCCAAGATGCAAGCAATTGCACGCGGCTCTTGGAAGCCCCCAGCCCCATCGTCTTGGTGTTGATCTTCGTTCCTCCTTGGTGGAGGCGGCAGAGGAGGGAGGCCTGCATTGCCGTGCGGGTCGCCCTCACGAGGCTGGTCCCTCCAGCCTCCCTCGCGAAGCTGGTCCTGCCAGCGGTCCTCGCGAGGGCGGTCACGCCATCCCTAGCGAAGGCCATGGTCTTCCCATCGTCCGCCACCTCTTCCTCCTCCTCGGCCATAGCCCCTGTCGTTGCGCTCTGGGCGTCGGCCGATTCGCCCATCTCGCACAGCTCTAAGCTCTTGGCATTCGTTGGTGTTGTGGGTGTGGAGGTCGTGGTACACGCAGTACCGTCCGCCCTTGGATGACTCAGGCTGATCCCTGCCTCGCTTGGTGTCCGGTTCCGCTGCTAGCACGGTAGCCCCCTTGCGCTTCACGTCTTTGGCCTTGAGCTTCTTTTCTTCCGGGTCGGCTACTGGGAGTTCGAGGAGGGAGAGACGCCCTTCCTCAGCCCTGGCGCACTTGGTCGCCAAGTTGAACAGCTCCAGGGATGTGCACATGTCTTCATGGATTGCTAGCTCTTCCTTCATCTTGACGTCGCGCACGCCGTTGGAGAAGGCTGAGATGATAGCTTCTTAAGTTACCTTGGGGATCTTGAGGCGAGCGTAGTTGAAGCACTGGATGTACTTCTGCATGGTTTCTCCTGGCTGTTGCTTGATGCGGCGCAGGTCACTCACGGCCGGGGGCCGGTCGCGAGTGCCCTGGAAATTGGCGATGAAGCGGGTGCGCATCTCGCTCCAGGAGGAGATCGTGCCGGGAGCCAGGTTCAGGAGCTAGGTGCGGGCGCCGTCCTTGAGCGCCTTGGGGAACCAATTCGCCATGACCTTTTCGTCTCCGTTGGCGGCTACAATGCCCAGCTCATAGAGCTACAGGAACTCCGCGGGGTCCGCTGTGCCATCGTAGCGGGGAGGGAGGTCAGGCTTGAACTTGCCTGGCCATGTGACGCCGCGCAGCTCGGGGATGAAGGCGAGGCAGCCCGCCGCAGCCACTGGTGCCCTTTGCTGGTGCTGGACTTGTTCTTGCGGGTCACCACGCGCCGCCACTAGGAGCAGCGCGGGGTCTTGTCGTGGAGGCGCTGGGGCACGATCTTGGCGCGTCGGCGCTGGGAGCGCGCGAGCACCTTCCCGGGGACGCGGGATCTCTTGGCAGCTCCCTTCTTGCTGCGCAGACGTCGGACGTGGAGGGTCCCGCCCTAGGGCCGCGCGCCTTGGAGCCAAGGCACCTTCTTGGGGAGGAGGCGGTGGAGGCGCCTCCTGATCCTCGCCCCTGCACGGGACGGAGGGCGAGGCAGCGAGAGGGGCCGCAAGAGGGAGCCCCCTGCACCACTGACGAGCTCGGTGATGTGGGCGAGCCAGTCCTCGTAGAGGTCGTCGACGGGGCGATAGTGCAGGAGCTCCCACGCCAAGAGCAGTGAGGCGTGTGCATCCATGGGTCCGCGACGGGTGTGGGACGATGAGCCAGCTGGAGTCAGCGACGGGGTGGCGGTGCGGCCATCCCGCCGTACCGAAGGATGCTGGGACGAGGCCTGCTACTCGTTTCCCACTGGGCCGGTGGCGGCGTTGGCGGCGAGCGACGGGGAACAACGAGGGGGGCCGCCGACGGGCGACGTCTGGGCGATGTCTGGGCGACGCGAGTGGCGCGAGCAGCCCGGCGCTCGGCGCGAGCCCGACGAGCGCCAGCCATCGACACGATGGAAGATCGCACGCGAACAACGGAAGAAAGATTCCCGCGCACCCCTACCTGGCGCGCCAAATGTCGGACTTCGGGTTCCGGCAGACCCTTGAGGTTCGAACACTGGGGTGCGCGGAGATCTCTCCCCTACTGATCTACGTCCGATCCTCTCGTGTGAACTAAGATGAAAATGATGAACAACACAAGAGACACGAGGTTTATACTGGTTCGGGCCACCGTTGTGGTGTAATACCCTACTCCAGTGTGTGGTGTGGTGGATTGCCTCAGGGGGCTGATGATGAATAGTACAAAGGAAGAACAGCCTCGCGAGAGGTGTTCTTGAGCTGGTGCGATGAACTGCTAGGGTGAGTTCAGTCGCCTCTCTCTCTCTCTCTCTGCTGGGGTTCTACCAGATTTCTAGATGTCCCTCTACTCTGTCTCTTTTCTCTCGTCTCCCCTTCTTTGTGGAGGCTAGCTCTATTTATAGAGGCCCTGGGCCTCTCCCCGAATAATTGAGCGGGAAGGGCGCCAACAATTGGCCATTTTGAAGGGGAACATGTAGTACAAGTTATCCTGACCAAAGGTGGTCTTCGGCTGCCAAAAGCACTGGTGATGACGCCGTCTTGGGCTCCATGGTGACCTCCGTCCTGCCGCTCTGCTGGTCTTGGTCTCGTTGCACCGGAATGGCAACCTTTGCCTGATGCCTTGGCCTGTGCTTTCCCCCTTTGCACCAAAGGGGAAACAAGGACACCGAGCAGGCCGGCGCCCGCCTGGTCTCGATCGTCATGGCTTGCGTCATGGGATCCCCGCGAGGTACCCTTGCATTGATCTCTCCGCCTCCTCGTGAGCCTGCCTGATGAGGCCGCTCTTGAGGAAGCTTCCCGTCGTCCGCCCCGCGAGGCTTGGCCCCTCACGAGGGTCTTGAGCTTGGGCTGATGAAGATGGGCCGCGCTGGGCCCCCACCTAAGCCACGCCACAGGCCGCAGGCAGGCAAGTCTGGAGACCCCCGTTCCCAGAACGCCACACCATCCTTGATAAGGCCAACTAAAAATCTGGACCATCTCACACTGCCCTTCACACATGATGAAATTGACTCGGTGATTAAGGAGATGCCTGGGGATAGGGCACCTGGCCCGGATGGTTTTAGTGGGCTGTTCCTCAAAGCCTGCTGGCCTATCAGTAAAAATGACTTCTACAACTTGTGCAATCAATTCCATGCTGGCCAGCTAGATCTTCAAAGCATTAATGATGGACTAATCACGCTTATCCCCAAAAATGGGTCCCCTGCAACTGTCAGTGATTATCGTCCGATCACACTTCTCAACTGTTGCCTTAAGCTTATCACCAAGCCGTTGGCCAACCGCTTGCAAAAAGTCATTTTGAGGATTATTCATCGCAACCAATATGGTTTCATCCGAGGACGATCTATACAGGACTGCCTAGCATGGACTTTCCAATACATCCACCAATGTCAACCTTCCAAACGTCCAATCGTGCTACTCAAGTTGGATTTTGCCAAAGCCTTCGATACAATTGAGCATGATCCAATGATCAACATCATGAAACATATGGGGTTTAATGATAAATGGCTGTCTTGGATCAAATCCATGTTCTCCTCAGGAAGATCCTCCATTTTTCTTAATGGAGTGCCGGGCAGGCAGTTTCATTGTCGAAGAGGTGTTCGCCAGGATGACCCCCTATCACCCCTCATCTTTGTCCTTGCAGCTGACCTGCTACAATCTGCCATTAATGATGCGTTTAGAAATGGATTGATTCAGCTCCCATTCCCTAGTAACGGACAAATGGACTACCCGACCGTACAGTACGCAGATGACACAATTTTGCTAATGTCGTCCTGTCCCCGACAAGCCCTGATTATCAAGAATATCCTCACCAATTATTCCCAATCGATTGGCCTCAAGATCAACTTTAATAAATCAACGCTTATCCCCATCAACTTGGATCAGGAACTGGCCATGCAAATTGCCTAGATTTTTGAATGCCCGGTGGGCGCCATGCCATTCACTTACCTTGGCCTTCCTTTGGGCACGTCTCGACCCACCATTCAAGACTTCATGCCTTTGGTCTGCTCCATTGAGAAAAGCCTGTCCTCCACACTCTCTCTTATGTCACATGCTGGGAAGTTGACCTTGCTTAATTCGACAGTCACATCACTCCTCATTTATGCAATGTGCACTCTCCACTTTCCACCTAAGCTTATTGAAATGCTTGATAAAATCAGAAGAAGATGCTTGTGGATCAAGAAAACAGAGCAAGATGACAAATGTAACTCTCTTGCTGCCTGGGATATGGTGTGTAAACCTAAAAGCAAAGGTGGCCTTGGAGTCCTCAACTTACATATCCAGAATGAAGCTTTGCTCCTCAAATTTCTACACAAATTCTATAATAAGATGGACATCCCCTGGGTTCACTTGACTTGGAAATCTTATTACTCGGAGAAGATACCTCATTCTACTGACCCAGTTGGATCCTTTTGGTGGCGGGATATCCTCAAACTCTCCCCAAAGTTTAGGGGAGTCTCAAGCATTAACATTGTTTGTGGCACCACCGCCTTATTTTGGAAAGATCTCTGGGCTGGTCAGATCCTGCATGACTCACACCCACGTGCTTTCTCTTACTCTTTGTATGAAGACATATCGGTCAAGGACTTCTTGGGGATCACGTCTCTGCATGAAGCATTCCACCTCCCGTTGTCACCTCAAGCGCATGATGAGATCAGACAATTACAAGCTGTTGCCGCTGAGTTGCAACCATCGACGGCGACCTCAGATGTGTGGCACTACGTGTGGGGCAAGACAAACTTCAAGTCAACGGATTATTACCGCTTCTACTTCAACGATCTCCATTCACACCAAGTCTTCGGTTGGATCTGGAAATCAAAATGCATGATGAAACTTAAGGTGTTTGCTTGGCTGCTGTTCCACGATCGACTTAACACGCGCAATATGCTGAAAAGAAGGCATTACAACATCGGGGATGACCACAACTGTTTGCTCTGTGACCAAAGCATCGAAGAAACTGTTGAGCACATGATTTTCACTTGCGTTTTCAGCAGGCAATGTTGGAGTAAACTTGGCATCATCTGGGATCCATTCCCTGGCAGGCTACAAGCTATTCAAGACCAGAAGAATAACCACCTGTCACCTCTATTCCTGGAAAAATTCATTGTGGCGGCTTGGAGCATGTGGAAGGAGAGAAATAATCACCATTTCCGAGCTATACCTCCCTCACTCCAGTCTTGGCTTGGGAGATTAGGAGAGACTTTGGGCTTCTATAGCACGGGGTTAAAGAGGCACATAAGCCCTTAGTTCTAAATTTTGTAAACTCTCTTTCATAGTTCTTTAAAGTAGTTTTCTTCTCTTGCCACAAAGTGGCTGAGACCTGCTCCATGTAAATATCCTAATGTACAGTCACCCATATTTTTTAATATATTAACACAGTAGGAGTCTTCCTACTGTTCACGGTCAAAAAAATGTGCGTCTTGACGAATCGCAAGGTATGTATTCGGGGCAGGCCCTTCACATACATTTTTGTGATATAAGCATAATGCTGAAATTTATATACTGTAATATGCATGGCTGCAGATGGTGCTACCGCCGTTGAAATTCCTCGAGCGGAGCAGGCCCGGGCCAAGGAGCAGGCCCGATGTAGTAATGCGGCTGCCGAAAAGGCATCGGTTGAGTTAAAAGCCGAACGAGCTGCTTGGCGTCAAGACGGGGAGAAGATATCCACGATGGCGCTCGAGCTAAAAAATACTGCTAGCTGCTGTTTACTCATTGAGAAGGAGAATGAAGCCAAAATGGTTGAAGTTGACAAGGCCTTACGAGAGGCGAGAGAAGCGCGGTCTGAATCCAGAGCCACCCGTAAGGAGATCCGGCAAGCTAGGGAGATTGCGGCTGGTGAGCCATTTTTTCTACAGACTAAGTTCGGGGATCGGAACTATGCTCAGCTTAACCAATTGTGGAGTTCTCCGGATGAATTTTTAGACTTGTCGAAGAGTTCTTCAGATGCGGCATAGTTTTACCAGGTGCGAGAGGGGTATGCAATAGAGAAGCTTTTCTGGTCACAATTCAGCGCGTCGAAGCGCCCCCTGTTGTTAAATGAGCAGATGTCCCAGTGGGCCGAGCTTCATAGGATATCCGGTGCTGCCATGAAGAACTTCATAACCTGGTTATGGACAACTGAGCCTGTTCCAAATAGTTACTTTGGCTTGGTGCAACGGCTTGTTGACGCGGTGCCACGTATTGACGCTGTGAAGCGGTCGGTGTGCATCGAGGGTGCACGGATGGCCTTTGCTCGAGTCAAGACCTTCTGGGAGAAGATGAAGGCCGTCGATGTTGCAGTGAAGAGTCCACCCAAGGGCAAGGACGACCAAGAACTGGAGCATTATTTTGAAGACGTCCTAGTGGCTGCCCGCTTGATAGAGGGTGAGTGCTCGAAAGACACAATGTTCGAGTGAGGTGTATGAGAATTGTATGAGACAATTTAATAGTTAATCTGTTTTTATATATTGCTTGAAAGTTTGTGTTCCTCCTATGCGGCCGTTTTAATATAATCTGAAAGTTTTCCAGTCATCGGCTTCAGCCCCCTCGTGGGAAGTACGGTGGTGTTCGGAAAAGCATTTGATCACTCTTGACCCAACGTCTCGGTCCATGAAGGAGGTGTCAATGAGGCGAACCAGGCAACCAGACTATAGGGCGTTAACACTTTCACTTAGCCATAGGAGTTTTATGGTGGGTCTACGACATAGCCCCTGGTATGTATGCGGCTTATTCATATGATGCGTGTACATATTTGACTGAAAATAGGTCCTTCGTGTGACACGGAGGAATAGCTAGAGATTCCGATAAGTCATCGAGTGGTTGACCGGCTCTCGCCGCATCATCACAGTCAGTTTTTGGCTTTCTCTACTGAGGTGCTGAGCCAGGTGAACCGGAAGCACAATCGCAGTAGTTCTCCCTTTACTACCCTAGAGAATAGAGCGAAACGTAGGATAGCAAGCACATGAGCCGGGCAACCCAACTATTGACCCAAGACATGATTCGGAGCTGATGCATATAAGGCCAAACTCGCGACGCCAAAGTATGCTGCAAAAGATGTTCGGACTTTGTTGGCAACTCAATTGTTCCCGTACCGAGCCCCTGGCCAGTTTAAGCCGGGGTATATCTGTGGAACAACCATAGGAGGTGTATTCAATTGCGGAAAGACACAGATAAATAATACTGGTAATGTGAACTGGGACCTGAGCGATATGCTAAAGATTACTTGATGTATATAAAGGCCACGACCCCGGCTATTTGATATGCCCTGGGTCGAAGGCATAGGAAAAAGGCATGTTATAGGCTCGAAAAAGAGTGCGGTCTACAAAAAGTTATTTTGGACCTCCTGTCGCACGTCTGCGCTGCCTGTCCTCGGCGAGGGGAATCCTTGAAGGAAGTAGCCCCGTAGGTGAGTGTACGGATCCGAACTCCGATAGAGTCGGTTTTCGATGTTTCTCCTTTGCGGAACCTGTTTTTGGGAGGTAATGAAGAAAGAAAAAAAGGAAAGTAGATAAAAAATGTTACTGGAGTGCTTGCAGACTTGTCCGTATTATGCTTCCACCAACGCCCATTGTCGGTGTCAAAACCGGCGGATCTCGGGTAGGGGGTCCCGAACTGTGCGTCTAGGCCGGATGGTAACAGGAGGCAAGGGACACGAAGTTTTACCCAGGTTCAGGCCCTCTCGATGGAGGTAAAACCCTACGTCCTGCTTGATTAATATTAATGATATGGGTAGTACAAGAGTAGATCTACCACGAGATCAGAGAGGCTAAACCCTACAAGCTAGCCTATGGTATGATTGTTGATGTGTACGTTGTCCTACGGACTAAAACCCCCCGGTTTATATAGACACCGAAGAGGGTTAGGGTTACATAGAGTCGGTTACAATGGTATGAGATCTGAACATCCGTATCGCCAAGCTTGCCTTCCACGCTAAGGAAAGTCCCTTCCGGACACGGGACGAAGTCTTCAATCTTGTATCTTCATAGTCCAGGAGTCCGGTTGAAGGTATAGTTAGGTTATCCGAACACCCCCTAATCCAGGACTCCCTCAGTAGCCCCTGAACCAGGCTTCAATGACGACGAGTCCAGCAGATTGTCTTCGGCATTGCAAGGCGGGTTCCTCCTCCAAGTACTTTATAGAAGATTTTAAACACAAAGATAGTGTTCGGATCTGCAAAATAAGTTTTCCACATATTGCCATAGAGAGAATAATATTTACACAAATCTAATCTGCTGACGTATTCCGTAGTGCGACACACCACAGCCAAGCTTTTATCCGAGTATTTCATTATCCCACCTCAGCGCGTCATGCGAGGCGGTTTCCTTGGCACGTCTTGTCAAAGCAGAGATCGTGTCCCCTTATGCCGGGATTCTCATCAATACGGGCGTGGGTAACCCAACCGCGCCTTTGATTACGGCGCTTGGAGATAAGCGAGTTTTACCAGGCTAGTGGGGACATGTAGTTGCGTCCACCCATACAAGGGGATAAAGATCCACCTTTTCACCCACGCCTTCTTCCTCCTTTGCCTATCCATTCTTGCGCACTCGAGCTCCAGCGCCAAGTCCGCACTACCACCTCAACCTTCTCCAGTCATGTCCGGAGCGGGAGGCAAGTGGATGGTCTCCTCCGTCACGGAGGGACACATCAAAAAGCTGAGGAAGGCCGGATATCTGGCTAGCGACATCGCGCACCGGCTTCCCGAAAAGGGGCAGCTCATCCCCACTCCTAGGCCCCATGAGAGGGTGGTATTCCTCCCCCATTTCCTCCACAGACTGGGCTTCCCTCTGCATCCATTTGTCTGGGGGCTCATGTTCTACTACGGCCTGGATTTCCATGATCTGGCCCCGAACTTCGTCCTCAACATCTCGGCGTTTATCGTCGTGTGTGAGGCGTTCCTCCGCATCCGCCCCCATTTCGGCCTATGGCTTAAGAATTTCAACATCAAGCCAAAGGTGGTGCGCGGCAGCCAGGCGGAGTGCGGCGATGCCATGGTTGGCAAGATGGCCAACGTCCTGTGGCTCGAGGGCTCCTTTGTGGAGACCCTGAAGGGGTGGCAATCATGGTGGTTTTACGTCACCGAGCCGCGCGACGCCGAATGGGTCACTCCCCCTGAGTTTCGATCCGGCCCCCCTACGCGGCTCACCTCCTGGAAGGAGACATGCCTTTCTTGGGGTAAAAAAGGAGAGCTGACCGGACTCCAAACATGCATCCAAACCCTGGTGGACAAGAAGCTCAAGCTTGTCAACGTAGTCCAGGTTATGCTCATCCGCCTGATCCTCCCGTGTCAACGACGGGCCTTCAACCTGTGGGAGTTCGACCCGGCGCAGCATCGAACTCTAAACAGGCTCTTCGACACGACGTATGAAGATGCCTGGAGGATGCTTTTCAAAGGCGCCAAGGCTCCCGCATCCGCTACCGAGGATCGCGGATTCAGTACTCAGCATCACGCTCATGCGGTAAGCTGTTTTTGTCCTTTTACAGGGTATCAGTTTTTCATAGTTTGACTCTATGCGTGATCTAAGCTCCCTTATCTTTGACAGGATTGGGAGGTGACGTCCGGACAGATCAACTGTCCGGCTCCTTTGCCCGAAGGCCCAGCGGACGCTCGCTTGGTGAAGCTGCTGGTTCCGACGCCCTATGTGGTGACGGAGAAGAAGGCCACGAAAAGGGCCACGGGGACTCGAAAGAGTGCCTGGCGCCAGGAGGTGTCAGATTCATCATCCAACGGTCCTGAAGCGCCTTCCTCTCGTGAAGATGAGGAGGAAGAAGAAGAGACCTCTCCCCCCCCAGCGGGAGGAGAGAAGAAAATGAAGGCCGCCCTCTCTGAGGAGGCCAGAGGGTCCAAGAAGGGGAAAACCCTTCCTCCGGACTACTCCAACGACGCCGACGACGGCGGAGAGGAGTGGCAGCCTAGGGCCAAGCCCCTAGCAAAATCGTAAGTATCCGGATACCAGAGTAATTCATAGTATTCGTTTATTGCATAGCTTTCCCTTATGTCGAATATGCTTATGCAACCCACCCAAAGACCAGCTCGACGCGTCGTCGAGCGGCTCACTGGACTCGTCGGATGTGAACTCGCTTTCAACGGCTTCCTCCCCCCGCCCTATGGACGACACCGAGGTGTTGTCCCAACAGGTTCCAAGCAGGGAGGAGGTGGTCCCGGAGGCGCCGCAAGGCGACCTCCCGGACTCCAGGAGTAAAGGGGATGAAACCCCCCAGGGCTCCAAGTCCGGCTCTAGGCCGGACACCGCTCCGGAACCTTCAAGGGTTCCGGAGTCCGACGGGGGACCTCCTTCCAAGAGGAGCAAGTCCACCGTGCCGGTGACCCCCGTCCACCCGGAGGCGCCGGACAATATGTTGGAGGCGCTCCAAGGCGCCTCCATCGACGAGGAGCACCGCACTATTATGAGTGCAGTGGTCCAGAAGGTTCAGTCCGCCAAGAGCGGACTGACTGAAGCTTGTACTAGCCTTTTGACAGGCTTTGAGGTAGGTAAATAATAAATAATATTACCGCATAGACAGTAGCCCCTGATGTTCTGTTGGGCGTTCGGGAAGAAAAGCCGAATAGAGGATCAAAAAATTCGCAGGAGTCTAACAAAAGGAGTCAATATGCGTGTGTAGGCTTCTCTGCTGGCGTCCGTCGTACTCACTGCGGAAGTGGACACGCTGAAGCAGAGCCTCGAGAAGTCCGAGCAAGAGCTCGGGCGTGCCAAGAAGCAGCTCGAGGAGAAGGAAGGTAAGAAATACCTTGGTTGAATATGTATATAAAAGAGGTGCAATTGCAAGAAATGACAGGATTAACATGGCTATTGTAGGGGCCACATCTGAGGTGGCGACCCTTAAGCAAGCGCTGCTCGAGGCCGAGAAGAGTGCGGCCGTGGAGCGCACCGAGCAGGAGAGGTATGAGGCCGAGGTTGGCAAGGTGCGGCAAGAGCTCCAGGTTCTCATGAAGAAACATGAGAGTTTGGAGCTTGACTCGTAGACGCGAGCGTCCGAGCTCGCGGCGGCTATTGAAAATGCCAAGTCTGCCAAGGCCGAATCCCAGAAGACCCTCCAGGAGTTGGATGAGGTGAAGAAAATAGCGGCGGGTAAGGCATTCTTTATGCAAAGTAAACACATAAATGTGAGTTACTTGATACTTACCCAAATCCGGAGCTCTCCAGGGGCATTTGCAGATCTTCCCCAGAGTGTATCCGATGCCGCCGCATTCTATCGAGCCGAGGAGGGCAGCTCGACGGAGAAGGTGTTCTGGTCTCAGTATGCTAAAGCCGAACACCCCGTGCCCCTGAGCGACCAGATGAAGCAACTAGTCGAGCTCCACAAGGCGGCCGAACAGGCCATGAAGGGCCTCCTAGTTCGGCTGTGGCCTGGAGAGGCTCTGCCTGGGAGCTATTTCGGGCTGGTGCGGCGGCTGGTGGAGGCCTGTCCAAGGCTCGAAGTCATCAAGCGCTCCGTCTGTATTGAAGGTGCCCGTAGGGCCTTTACCCACGCTAAGGTGCAGTGGGGCAGGCTGGATGCGGAGAAGCTTGTGAAGGACGGGCCACCAGCGGGGAAAGAGCATCGCAAGCCCGGATATCTTAAGTGCGTAGTTATGTATGCGCGGTATAGTTTTAACGGGTATATGAGATGGGCAATGGAAGCCGAACTGCTATTTCTGCTCCGGATTTGATCGATCTTCGGGGGGGAATTGCTTCTGGCCCTCGGCACTTGGCTGGTGAACCGCTCTGTCGTCCCTATTGCCTGGAAGCCCCCTTCCCTTGTGTTCGGCGTTGAGCTTGCCGACCTGCTTGAGGACCCAACAGTTTCTGTTGGTATGATTAGCTGGTTTGTTGGGGTGGCCGTGAATCTGGCAGGGTCGGTCCAGTATCCTATCTAGGTTGGATGGTCTGTCTTTGTTCGCCTTGAATGGCTTTCTACGTTGACCAGACTTAGGATTGCTGAATCTGGCGTTGACCGCTGTGTCGCGTGATCTTTCATTATCATTCCCACTGTTGTGTTTACTTTGTCGTGGCTTGCCGTTGTCGTCTCGGATTTCAGAAGTTCCCGAGTCGCTGGTGCTATTGCTTATACGAGCGAGCGAGCTGTCTTCTCCCGCGCAAAACCGGGTCATTAGAGCGGTAAGGGCTGTCATGGATCTAGGTCTTTCTTGACCGAGGTGGCGTGCAAGCCATTCATCCCGGATGATGTGTTTAAAGGCCGCAAGGGCTTCCGCATCCGGACAGTCGACGATTTGGTTCTTTTTAACTAAGAAGCTAGTCTAGAGCTGCCTGGCTGACTCTCCGAGCTGCTGGACAATGTGACTTAAGTCATCGGCATCCGGTGGCCGGACATATGTTCCTTCGCGAAATGCGTCCTCCAAATCTTCCCAGCTGCCAATAGAATTTTCGGGCAGACTGTTTAACCAGTACCGAGCTGGTCCTTTGAGTTTTAGTGGTAGGTATTTGATGGCATGAAGGTCATCCCCACGGGCCATGTGGATATGGAGGAGGAAGTCCTCGATCCATACCGTGGGATCCGTTGTTCCATCATATGATTCAATATTCATAGGTTTGAACCCGTGTGGGAATTGATGCTCCATTACTTCGTCTGTGAAGCAAAGAGGGTGCACGGAGCCTCTATGTTGGGCCACACTGCGACGTACCTCTGATGGAGTCTGTTTGCGGTTTTTGGCCCGGGCGTGGCTAGGTTTGTCACGTCCGAATAGGTGGCCGTCATCGCGTGTCGAGGTATGTCCACGTGATCCGTAGGTCGCTCTTGGGTGTCCTGCTCTGCTACCCGGGTCCTGGTGACGGTCGTGTGCACAACCCGAGCTGTTTTGTTCTTGCCTTTACGGCGAGGTGGGGCGGTCTAGTGTTCGGCTTGAGTTGCTGCTTTACCCAGACCAAGTTGTCGTCGCCCTGGGGTAGCAATCTACTCTTCGGGTAGCTTTTGGCCGGGCCACTAGGGCCGCATTCTTCGGCGGCTAGGACTTCAGTCCATCTATCATTGAGCAGATCTTGGTCGGCTTGAAGTTGCTACTGCTTCTTTTCCAGGTTCCTTGCAGTGGCTATTAGTTGGCGCTTGAAGCGCTCCTGCTCAAGAGGTTCCTCGGGCACGATAAAATACTCGGTGCCAAGGCTCACCTCATCCTCAGAGAGTGGAAGGTAATTGTCATCCTCCGAATCTTCGTACTTGGCCTGCTTACTAGGGCTAACCTGCCCATCTTCCCGTTCATCTTGGTCATTAGCTGTATCAACGGGGTCTTTGCTGTCTTCGGCACCTTCTGGAGTGTTGTCTTCTCCTGTGCCGGTACTGCTGTCTTTACTGCGGCGTGACTTAGAGTGGTGCCGCTGACGCCGGCGCTTGGACTGTATTTCGGAAGGTTTATCCTCAGCTGGATCATCCTTGTCCCTGCCGCTGTTCTCCTTTGGTGCATCCACCATGTATACGTCAAACGAGGAAGTGGTCGTCCAGCGTCTAGTGAACGGCGGGTTCTTGACCTCTTCTTCTCCGGCATCATCGTCCATATCGTCGATGTCCTCGGAGTCGTAGTCAAGTTCGTCGGTCAAATCCTCGACGGTGACTATGAAGTGGGTGGCGGGTGGGAAGCGAAATTCTCCACCGTCAGCCCCTAGTTCAAGACGGATATAGTTCGACTGTGAGTCCTCTGTCAAGGACAAGTTTTTTAATGAGTTTAGCACATCGCCCAAAGGCGAGCGCTGGAAGATGTCTGCGGCGCTGAATTCGAAGATCAATAAATGATCAATCTCGGTGTTCGCGGCCTCACGTGGTTTGGAACTTACAGCCAGAGACGAGTCCGGAGTTCCGCTGACAGAGCCGTCGGGAGAGGTTAAGTCTATATGAGGCTCCAACGCCGTGGAATCTGTGGCCTCCGTGGTGGGGTTGATCCTCCCGTCCTTGGGTGTCGCAGCTTGCTCCGGATCTAGGGCCAGAGCGGTTACAGGAGCAATCTCCTGGATGCAGCCTGATGACATATTTAGGTCATGATCATCGGGGCGACCGGGAGCGGCTACCGCGGTCTCGAATCCGGCGAAGATCAAGTATCCACGGGTGTCCGCAACATAGTTCAAGCTCCCAAATCTGACCTGATGGCTAGGGGCGTAGCTTTCGATCTGCTCCAGGTGGCCAAGAGAATTGGCCCGCAGTGCGAAGCTGCCGAACACGAAGATCTATCTAGGGAGGAAAGTTTCTCCTTGGACAGCGTCATTATGGATGATTGAAGGGGCCATCAAACCTTTTGGCGATAGCATAGTGGGACTCTCAATGTAAGCACCAATGTCGGTGTCAAAATCGGTGGATCTCGGGTAGGCGGTCCTGAACTGTGCGTCTAAGGTCGATGGTAACGGGAGACAAGGGGCACGATGTTTACCCAGGTTCAGGCCCTCTCTATGGAGGTAATACCCTACGTCCTGCTTGATTGATATTGACGAATATGAGTATTACAAGAGTTGATCTACCTCGAGATCGTAATGGCTAAACCCTAGAGGTCTAGCTTGTATGGCTATGATAATGAGTGTCCTATCCGACTAAGTCCTCCGGTTTATATAGACACCGGGAGGATCTAGGGTTACACAAGGTCGGTTACAAAGAAGGGAATCTACATATCCGATCGTCAGGCTTGCCTTCCATGCCAAGGAGAGTCCCATCGGGACTCGGTGCAATCTTCAGTCTTCGTATCTTCACAGCCCATCAGTCCGGCCCATGGCTAACAGGCCGGACGCCCGAGGACCCCTTAGTCCAGGACTCCCTCAAGCACCTTTCCAGACGCGTCAACCCAGAGCTTTGACTTCATGGAGGAGTTGGAAGTGGCGTACTTGTCTGCTATGATCAGCAGCTCGTCGAGTGTGGCCGGCTCGTCGTAGAGGAGTCGGTGCTTGAGTAAGGTGCCCTCCCGGCACCCAGCAGTGAAGTAGTCTATGGCTTGCACTTCATGCAGCCCTTCGCAAGAGTTGGGTAGTTCACCCACAGTGTCAAGTAGTCGCGGGTGGACTCGGTCGGGCCTTGGACGCACAGAGAGAGCTGGCGAGGCTTGGGCTGCCGCTTGTAGGTGCTGGTGAAGTTGTGGATGAAGACATTTGCGAAGTCCAACCAGCTGTTAACGCTGTAGGGCTTGAGGCTATTCAGCCATGTCCGGGTCGTGCCCTGGAGCATGAGCGGAACGTACTTCACGGCAACACGCTAGTTGCCATTGGCTATGCTGACGGCTATGGAGTAGTCCACCAGCCAATCCTCCGGCTTCACAAAGGCATTGTACTTAAGCGTATCTCGAGGGAGCGAGAACCCTTTGTGGAAGGGCTCGTCGCGAATGCGGGGGCCGAAGCAGGCCGGACCGATTGCATCTTCTTGTTGTAACGCCAGGGATCGAGCCAGTCGGTCAATCCGGTGGCGGGCGTTGTTCTCTTCGACTCCTTCACGGGGTCCTAGCCGGCCTCCGAGGGTCGTGTGCTCAACAGGCGGCGGGGAGGCGTGCCTCTCACCGCGCAGGGGAGGCGGACGATCGCCCCGCTGCTCGACTGCTTAAGGCCGGCTATCTTGGTCACGCTCAATGGTGATGCGGGTGCGCCACGTCTGATTGCGGCTAGCAGCCGGCTCTTGATCTCGTCGGACGCGGGCACCGCCTGTCGGGGACTAGGAGATCGCCCTGTGCTCACAGCGGGGGGGGGGGGGGGGGGGGGGGGGGGGGGGGGGGGGGGGGGGGGGGGGGGGGGGGGGGGTTCTCAGCCTACATGCCGGGTTCCACCATGCGGCGGCCGGCTTCTTGCTGCGCAGCGGTCGCGTCGAGGAGCTGCTGGACACGCTTCATCATGCAGCATCGCTCGTCGCCCTCCAGGTGATCTAGCTCATCTGCCGCTGCCTGGGTGGCGCGCAGGTTCTCCTTAGGAGTGGCGTAGATGGGGAGGTCGTCTCCCAACATGCTAGCGATGGCCGCGCCATGCTGCTGAATGGTGCTCATTCGGCTAGGCCCGCCAGCAGCCGGCGTGCCATAAATGGCATGGTCGATCTCACGCTGGTAGGCTTCGGTGAGGCACCTCATGGCCACCTGGTTTGTTGGCGCTGTCAAGGAGCGAGACGTGGAATGTTTCTAGCGTCGCTCTGTCTGCATTTTCCGCCACGGGTGCGGACAAGCCCCACACTGCCGCCTGCAGCGGGTCATGGGCGGCCCCCTCGGAGGCTCCACTGTGGCTAATGACCAGCACCTACGTGATGGTGCTGATGCTGGCATCGCTAATCGCAAGAGGGAGTGGGTCGTCGATGATCACCACGTTGATGGGGAAGGCATCGGGGGACGCTGCGTAGAAGTCGACGAGCATATGGTCAATGGAGCCAACGGACTCTAGGTCAGAGGTAGGCTCATTGTCGATGTGGAACTTGCCAAGGAGGTCGACGAGGCAGCTCTCGGAGCTAGCTACTCGCACGTCGTGCGTGGGCTCGTCGGAGAGGCTGATCACGCCGATTAGATCAGCGAGACAGCTTGTGGCGCAAGTGGCTTCTGCGCCATGCAGCGTGTCGACCCAAACATCGTCAGGCATGCCGGGCTAGCTGCGCTCGCCAGGAAGGAAGAGGGTTCCCGTCCAGAACGTGTCTCCGGACGACGGTGCACCTTGCCCCATGGTGGGCGCCAAATGTCGGGGATATGTAGCAACATATGCCAGGGGTGGATAATCATGGAGAGGGACAAAAGTACGTTGCGAGGATCTAGAAGTGGGAGTGAGCGAGATCACGTACGCCTGTGAATCTTACCCAGGTTCGAGGCTCTCCGTGGAGATAACACCCCTAGTCCTGCTCAGCGGGGTCTCCGCATGATGACTATCGTCAATAGAGTAGCTACAAGATTGCTCCTTGAGCTGTTCGGCTAGAGGAGGAAGAAGGGCAAGGCTAGCTCTACTCCTCTCTCTCTATATGTGTGTATGATCTCTAGGGTTCTGAACGCCTTGCATGGGAAAGCCTTGGGGTTTATATAGGCCTACCCCCCAGGGGTACAATGGTAATCCGGCCGGGTGTAGGACCCGACCGTCAGCTTCTCTGGGCGCCGGCTTCTCCGTCGGCTGCTCGGGCCCGTCTCTTGGTAGGTCCCGCCACTTGCGGGTCTTGCTGATCGCTTTATACTGTAGCCTTTCTATTGATGATGGAGGCTTTGTTAGATGGAGCATGGCTACAGTCATGCCGCCTGGCGGGCGCTCACTATAGCCACACCCCGTCTCATCTGGTTAATGGCGCATAGACTTTGAGGGGAGGGAGGTCCGCCTGCTAGGAGTCGGCCAGCCCTTGACGCCGCCTTCTGGGGGTTCACCACCTTCTGGTGGCTCATGGATAGGTAGGGCCCGCCGCCTGCGGGCCGTACCGACCGCCCATCATGGGAACGTGGCTCCCTATGTCATAGGTGATGTCACGGGCTGCGTGGCAACAGTACCCCGCCGGGTGAGGGGTGTCTGCTTGGTACGTCCGTACTGTAGCCACGCTCAGCCCTAGATTCGGGGGTGGCAGGTCATACTGTAGCCACGCCCTGTCTAATTGTCATGAATGGGCGCAAACTTTGAGGTGGCATGGGGCCGCCCACTAGATGTTGGGCCCATGGGGGGCGTCTGTTGGGGGCGCGCCGTCTTCTTGCAGCCTGCCGTCGGGCCAGACGGCCCGAAGGGTTGGTCTTTCATCCGCGAGGTGTGAGGGGCGCAGCCGGCCCCGATGTCTTGAAATACCATGGGGGGCTGATGAGGCTACACGTGGTCATTTACTCCGACAATGGGCCAAATTTTGATCATAGATTTGACTAAGAAAATGTTAATGCATGTCACAAAAAATAATACCATTGGAAATTATGTTCAAATATGAATCCAATGATATGATTTTTGGTGACATGCATTGACATTTTGTTAGTCAAATTTTTGGTCAAATTTTTGCATATAATACAAAGGGGGCTAATAAACCAAGATGGAGGTAGTAATTTTGTTTTTGTGAAGAAGAGAGACATGAAAAAATAAGTAAAGTGGGATCTTATGTAAAAGCCTAGCTATATGCGGACTCCTAGGCAGATGCAATAAATATGAAAAAGGAGAAAGAGAGAATGTGAGAAATAGTACTACTCTCATAGCCAACTTTATAGCTCACCTTATTGTATGAGTAACTATAAATAATGACTGTATATGACCTGACAACATCATCTAGTCAGTAGTTAGCTATACTATTAACCATGCTCACTGGTCTCTCTTGGGTGATGTTCAAATAAGATAGTAGAAAAATCTCATGACATATGATCATCATGATCTCCCGGGGAGACTTCATGATCTCCGTGGGAGAGTTCATAGAAGAGTTGTGAGATTAACGGTGATCGAGCGGATAGTAGGGTGATGCGAACATCAAGCTTCTTCATCGGCGCATAAAAGCTCATATTAGGGCATCTTCAACACCAACTCTGAAATCGTCTGCAATCGTTCAAATCGTGCAGTCCAGACGTGTTTTGCATCCAACACGGCCCTGTATCAGTCCGCCGACCGGTCGAGACATGTTTTTTTCTCGCAAACAGAAAACAAACTGGGGGTCTTTGCGGGTATCCAAACCGCGGCCATGCCCGCTTCTGATTGCCCTGGCCCATTCAAAACCCTTCTCCCGAAGCTAGTTGCCTGCATTCATGCCGACCCAGAGTGGACGTGACCTCTCACTGGAGCCGGCATTGAAATGGCTTGCTGACCGACAGTGCCGCCTGCTCAGGGATGGCAGTTTTTCCCATGGGTATGGGTACCCACGGATACTCTACCCGAAAACAATGGGCACGGGAAAGACTTGAAGAGATTTTGTACCCACAGGTAATGGGTATCCATACCCGTAAAATATATGGGTAGGGTATGAGTGTGAAAATATGCCCATAGGTAACCCAATGGATACCCCTGAAAAGTTAATAAATGAACATAGCTCCTATGACATGTGGGGTCAACATCCAAATCCTATGGCCCACTCTGAGTATCGTATTCCATAAACTACTCATAGCTCATAGGCCCGTAATCACCTGCACGCCACTCCTCCTACCTCCTATGTGACTTCGAAAATATTAAATCTCGACTCCACGCTAACAAACTCATGTCCAAGTCTCAATCCAACGATCTCCCATTCCCACCACCACCTCCCACGGCATCGGGCTTACACCAACCGCCACTCATATGTGCCTCCAAGAGCCCACCCACCAGAGGGGACTATGTCAATGCTATACTACTCCTCCATCATCACTTGAATTTTAAACTCATTTATCTACATTAAAAAAATATAAATGCTATATATTGTACCCACTGGATACCCATTGGGTATAGGATACATGATGGGTATGGGCATGGGTGCCAATTTATGCCCATGGGTATTGAAATGAGTGGGTATAGAAAGTTTTTGTGGGTATGGGTTTGGAAGAAGTATATTGTAACCACCCATACCCTACCCATTGCCATCCCTAGCATGTTGCGCACGCCTTCTCTCTGCATTGAAATGGCATCCGTCCGCCTGCCTACCTCCATTAAACTAGTGTGTGTGTGGCGAGTGTTGGGAAACATAGTAGAAAACAAAAAATTCACGTACAATCACGATCCTAGGAACACTATGAAGATGCATTAGAGGTTTAGAATAGATCATTACCAACTTCGAGTTGCTATGGAAGAAGAGTTGGTGTAGATCGTTGATGAAGCCCCTCGAACCTTTCATAGATGATCCCTCAAACCGAAAACCAAAAGCACGACCTCTCTATAGATTACATGCATACATGTTTCATGATCTGACAGCGCTTCGTCGTTCAGAGCAAATCATTGTCGGAGAGTTAGTGGAGGGAGAAGAGAACCTCACGGGTCTTATCTATTATGAGGATTAGAGAGAAGTAGAACTAGTTCAAGTGTAGATAAAAACTAGAACTAGAGAGGGGGGCCAAGATCAAGGGAGAACTTGTGTCTCTCAAAGGGGGCACCTCCCTAACACACACACGCACACACACACACACACACACACACACACACATATATATATATATAAGTGGAGCGAGAGGCTAGGCCAACTTGGAGGGGGAAAAACCCTCCCTTGTGGCGTGGCCAAGGTGGAGGAGTCCTCCTCCAACTCCCTTGCACCCCCTTAGCTTGTCCAATAATCTAAAAGGGGCGCCATCCCTACATGGGCCTTCAAGGCCCATTAGCTCTCTACTAATAGCCCAATTGATATTTCCCCTAGCCCATTAACTCTAAATAAATTCTAGGGACTCCTAGATCATTATCTAAGTCCTTTATTATGTATATGGGACTTCTGTCTTCACTCCCCTGATTCCTTAGTTGTGCTCAGTTTTGCCCAAGCCAACAAGCTTTGCTCACTTTTCCCCTTCCCCCTCCACCACCTGCTCACAAAAGCCCAAACGGAGCACTGCCTTCCAGTCAAAGCCTTTGACTGTTACCTCCTGACTAGTGGGGCCACTTTATATCGTAGCAGGTGGGGCAACTTTACCTCTTGTGTGACGTTTTTCATGCGTATTGGATGGAAAGCGACGATTTAGAAGGTAGAAATAACCAAGGCCCGATCAGGTGACAAAACGGTCATCAACGGAGTGAGGTTGGGTTAAGACATGTGGGTCCCACTTAATTTGGCAGTGCATTGAGTGAAACGCACCTGACTGAACCCTCCCTGCTCCCCTCTCCGCTCTCGGTGGCGGGCAGCAAATGTGGTGAGTGAATTTAGAACCCTACTCCATGTCGATTTAGATCTGAGTACGTCACCTATGTTTTCGTTCGATTTGGATATAGATTGTAGGGGGCGAGGGTGCAGTGAACGAGATGGAGCCGCCATTAAAAAACTGGGATGGTGGTGCTGCAAGGGTTGCTTGTGTTGATTGGAATTCAGTAGAATTAGATGACCCTACAGATTTGTTCATTGCACCAATCGCTGACACTGAGATGACAAAAAATGGCATTCCCATAGATGATAGAGATAAGGAGGAGAGGGGTGAATCTGGTTTGCCTGCTAATGCTAATAGAGATTCATCTAAAGATGTGGATAGAGAGTTGATTGAAGATGCTGCAGATGATGTAGATGATGGACATGATGATGAGCTAGTAAATGTCTAAGACAAAGAAAACCCTATTATTGAAGTGAGGAAGTTGTTTCCAAACATGGATTAGTTTAGGATGTGTTTCAAGACTTATGCAGTCGAACATGAGTTTGATGCCAGGACTAAGTGGAATGATAGAAAGAAGTTTTATGTGATGTGCAGTGTCGGTGTACAAAAGTAGGGGCTCTTATTTTGACCCCTTTACTTGTGCACGGGCAGTTAGAGCCACGCGCCACGACGACACTTGCTAGGGAAGAGGAGGGAAGCCGGAGAGAAGCTAAAACACGCGGCAACCAAGGCAACGCCAAGACCAGAAACGCAGGAGAGCAAGAGGGCGAGGTGGACTCCCTCGGAAAGATCCTTGCCGAGGCAGCCTCCGCAGCCCTGGCAAGAGCCTTGCTGGGGCAACTTGCCCGATGCCAGCAGAGTGAGCCAAGCTTGAGCCCACAGGCTCCAACCCAACCAACTACATTGGAACCAGGGCTCGGGAGGCGCCTCTGTGGTGGCATGTGATACGTCTTCGTCGTATTTACTTTTCCAAACACTTTTGCCCTTGTTTTGGACTCTAACTTGTATGATTTGAATGGAACTAACCCGGACAGGCGCTGTTTTCAGCAGAATTACCATGGTGTTGTTTTATGTGCAGGAAACAAATATTCTCGGAATGACCTGAAACTCCACGGAACATCTTAGAAAAAACAATAAAAAATCCTCGCCAAAGATGAAGACCAATGGGCCCACACCCTTCTCACGAGGGTGGGGGGCGCGCCCCCCTACCTCGTGGGCCCCCTGTTGCTTCTCCGACTCCAACTCCACCTCCATATATTGAGTTTCAATGAGAAAAAAATCGGAGAGAAGAAATCATCGCGTTTTATGATACGGAGCCGCTACCAAGCCCTAAAACCTCTCAGGAGGGCTGATCTGGAGTCCGTTCGGGACTCCGGAGAAGGGGATTCGTCGCCGTCGTCATCATCAACCATCCTCCATCACCAATTTCATGATGCTCACCGCCGTGCATGAGTAATTCCATCATAGGCTTGCTGGACGGTGATGGGTTGGATGAGATTTATCATGTAATCGAGTTAGTTTTGTTAGGGTTTGATCCCTAGTATCCATTATGTTCTGAGATTGATGTTGCTATGACTTTGCTATGCTTAATGCTTGTCACTAGGGCCCGAGTGCCATGATTTCAGATCTGAACCTATTATGTTTTCATGAATATATGTGAGTTCTTGATCCTATCTTGCAAGTCTATAGTCACCTACTATGTGTTATGATCCGGCAACCCCGAAGTGACAATAATCGGGACCACTCCCGGTGATGACCATAGTTAGAGGAGTTCATGTATTCACTATGTGCTAATGCTTTGTTCCGGTTCTCTATTAAAAGGAGGCCTTAATATCCCTTAGTTTCCAATAGGACCCCGCTGCCACGGGAGGGTAGGACAAAAGATGTCATGCAAGTTCTTTTCCATAAGCACGTATGACTATATACGGAATACATGCCTGCATTACATTGATGAACTGAAGCTAGTTCTATGTCACCCTATGTTATGACTGTTACATGATGAACCGCATCTGGCATAATTATCCATCACTGATCCGGTGCCTACGAGTTTTCCATATACTGGTTTACGCTTATTTACTTTCCCGCTGCTACTATTACAATCACTACAAAATACCAAAAACATTACTATTGCTGTCTTTACTTTTGTTGCCGCTACCACTACTATCATATTACTTTGCTACTAAACACTTTGCTGCAGATACTAAGTTTCCAGGTGTGGTTGAATTGACAACTTAGCTGCTAATACTTGAGAATATTCTTTGGCTCCCCTTGCGTCGAATCAATAAATTTGGGTTGAATACTCTACCCTCGAAAGCTGTTGCGATCCCCTATACTTGTGGGTTATCAAGACTAATTTCTGGCGCCGTTGCCAGGGAGCATAGCTCTATTCTTTGAGTCACTTGGGATTTATATCTGCTGGACACTTTGAAGAACTTGAGAGATCCAAAAACCAAGATCTATCCCTCAACTACGAGGGGAGGTAAGGAGCTGCCATCTAGCTCTGCACTTGATTCACCTTCTGTTATGAGTAAGTTTGTGACACCTACATCTGCTTTTGCTATTCGTTCTGATATGTCGCATGTTATTAATGATGCCACTTCTGCTATGCATGATACTTATGATGAAACTGCTTCTATGCCTGATACTACTGTGCCCATTAGTGAATTTCTTGATGAACAAATTGCTAGGGCTAGAGAAAAAGAAATTATTGAATCTGAATACGATGATGATAGTGATGATGAAAATATGCCTGTTATTCCTGAGGGTTATCTTTTTGATATGGTATCTCCTGCCGGTATTTTTGCTTGTAAAGATAGATATGAGCTTAAGAGATTATTAATTAAATGGAACAAAGAATCACTTAGAGATAAAATGAGACCTGACCCTGCTTTTGCTACTTCACCTATATGCGTTCCTGATAAGGATTATGAATTCTCTGTTGATCTTGATATAATTACTTTGGTTGAATCTGATCCGTTTTATGGCTATGAATCTGAAACTGTTGTGGCACATCTTACTAAGTTAAATGATATAGCTGCCCTGTTCACTAATGATGAGAGATCGCGTTACTTTTATATACTCAAAATATTTCCGTTCTCATTAAAGGGTGATGCTAAGATATGGTTTAATTCTCTTGATCCTGGTTGTGTGCGTAGTCCCCAGGATATGATTTATTACTTCTCCGCTAAATATTTCCCTGCTCATAAGAAACAAGCTACTTTGAGGGAAATATACAACTTTGTGCAAATTAAAGAAGAGAGTCTCCCACAAGCTTGGGGGAGGCTTCTAAAGTTACTTAATGCTTGCCTGGTCATCCTCTTAAGAAACCTGAAATACTTGATATCTTTTATAATGGACTAACCGATGCTTCCAGAGATTACCTGGATAGTTGTGCTGGTTCTCTTTTCAGGGAAAGAACACCGGATGAAGCTGAAATTCTATTGAATAATATGTTGACAAATGAAAATAATTGGGCACCTCCTGAGCCAGCTCTTGAGCCAACTCCTGCTCCAATTATTGAGCCTATTCCTAAACCAACTCCGAAGAAGAGAGGTATTTTATTTCTCAGTCCCGAAGATATGCAAGAGGCAAAGAAATCTATGAAAGAAAAAGGTATTAAAGCTGAAGACGTTAAGAATTTACCTCCTATTGAAGAAATACATGGTCTTAATATACCGCCTGTTGAAGAAACATATGATCTTAATTATTTATTTACTGAAGAACCTCCTGATCCCGATATCCCGACACAGGTAGTAAAGGTAAATTCTCTATATATATATGATAAAGCTGAAGTCCCTCCTACTAAAATTGCTAGTTAGTGCTTGGATGAGTTTGATAACTTTATGTTTAAGCAAGACGACTTCAATGCTTATTTTGGTGGACAATTAAAATAAAATGCTTATATGATTAGACGCTTGGGTGATTATATGGCTGATATTGAAGGTGAACTTAAACTTCTTAGCAAACATGCTTCTATGGTTACCACTCAAGTAGAACAAGTACTTGAAGCTCAAAAAGAAGTGCTTAATGAAATGAATAGTAAGAAAAATGATTATGCTGTTAGAGTGGCTACTAGAACTGGTAGAATGACTCAGGAACCTTTGTATCCTGAAGGCCACCCTAAGAGAATCGAGCAACATTCTCAAAGAAATAATATTGATGTTCCTAGTTCTTCTAAAAAGAAGAAGAAGAAGAAAAATGATAGAACTGTGCAAACTTCTAGTGAACCTATTGCTGAACCACTTGATAATCCAAATGATATTTCTATGTCTGATGCTGAAACACAATCTGGTAATGAACATGAACCTAGTAAAAATATTAATAATGATGTTCATGATGATGCTCAACCTAGTAATGATAATGATGTAGAAATTGAACCTGCTGTTGATCTTGATAACCCACAATCAAAGAATCAACGTTATGATAAAAGAGACTTTGTTGCTAGGAAACATGGTAAAGAAAGGGAACCTTGGGTTCAGAAACCCATGCCTTTTCCTCCGAAACCATCCAAGAAAAAGGATGATGAGGATTTTGAGCGCTTTGCTGAAATGATTAGGCCTATCTTTTTGTGTATGAGATTAACTGATGTGATCAAAACAAATCCTTATGCTAAATATATGAAGGATATCATTACTAATAAAAGAAAGATACCGGAAGCTGAAATTTCCATCATGCTTGCTAATTACACTTTTAAGGGTGGAATACCAAAGAAACTTGGAGACCCCGGAGTACCTACTATACCTTGCTCCATTAAAAAGAATTATATTAAAACTGCTTTATGTGATCTTGGAGCCGGTGTTAGTGTTATGCCTCTCTCTTTATATCGTAGACTTGACTTGAATAAGTTGACACCTACTGAAATATCTTTGCAAATGGCTGATAAATCAACTGCTATACCTGTCGGTATTTGTGAGGATGTGCCCGTTGTGGTTGCAAACGTTACTATTTTAACGGACTTTGTTATTCTTGATATTCCTGAGGATGATAGTATGTCTATTATTCTTGGAAGACCTTTTCTTAATACTGCAGGGGCTGTTATTGATTGCAACAAAGGCAATGTCACTTTTCATGTTAATGGTAATGAGCATACGGTACACTTTCCGAGGAAACAACCTCAAGTTCATAGTATCAATTCTATTGGAAAAATTCCATCGATTATATTTGGAGGTTTTGAATTTCTTCTTCCTACTGTCAAGAAGAAATATGATATTCTCATTATTGGGGATGTGCATATCCCCGTTGAGGTAACTTAGTGTTATTCTAAATTTCTCCGGTTTCATGATTATCGGAATGAGTTTGTTAACAAGACTTGATCAACCTTGTTAGTGGATTCTTTTTGATGAGCATGAGATGGGTGAAACTAGAAGCACAAACTTCTGTACACCACTTTTACTTTCTATTATTTATATTAAATAAAGTAAAAATAGTATTTTCTGTCTGTTTCCTGATTTATCCGTGCAATATAAAAATATCCTGAAAATAAAATTCCTCAGAATGCCATGCCAATTTAATATGATTTTTTCGAGAATATTTGAGGATTTACTGCGCAAAAATTACCATGGGAGGAGCTGCCACCTGGCCACGAGGGTGGTGGGCACCCCCCCTAAAGGGCGCGCCCCCTGCCTCGTGGGCCCACGGTGGCCCTCCTCCACTTATTCCAGCACCCATCTTCTTCCTCTATCTCACACAAACCCAAAAAACCAAGTCAAGCACGAGTTCCAGCCACTTTTGCTGTGATTTTCGATCTCCTTGCTCAAAGCACCTCTCGCAAGACTGCTTTGGGAGATTGTTCCTTGGTATGTGACTCCTCCATTGGTCCAATTAGTTTTTGTTCTAGTGCTTTATGCTTTGCAAATTTGTGCTGCATAGGTGACCATGTTCTTGAGCTTGCATGTCAGATTTATATGGTTCCAAGTAGTTCTAATGCTTGATATAGGCTCTAGGTACTTGTAGGAGTAGCTGCTCTCAGTTTTATTGAGTTTGGTTCACTTTTATTTTTAATTTACTAAAAATTTCAGAATTTTTCAGAAAATGATGAGGAGATTATTGAGGGGCTCATCGAGCCAAAGCTCGAAGGAAAAGGCACCGAAGCCTAAGTATAATTTGCCACACACCGCGGAGATTCGGGCGTGTGAATGGCCTTCTGATGATTTCTTGAGCGCACCCGGTATCTATGAAGATTTTCATGAATTGGATCACAATACAGGCCTCACCGCTTTCCTCCATGACCAATGCGATCAGTATCTCTTGCTCACAAATACCTTTGTGCAAAACTTTCATTTTCATTCTAGGAACTCACCACCTACGGTGGAGTTTCATTTATATGATGAGCATAAGGAGATGTCACTTTATGATTTCCGTCGGATTTGTTTAGTCCCTTTTGAGGGAAAGACAGAAGAACCACATCATGATGATGTGGCTGGGTTTATTGATAATATCACTGTAGGAGAAACCAGGAAGGTTTCTGACGCATGAATCACTAGCATACACTTCCCTATTTTGCGTTACTTTGCATTATTTGCTAGTCGTTGTTTAATTGGACGCGGAAATTCTGGAAACCTTAGTACACCTGATTTAATTATTCTGCTCCAAGGTTTATACAGTGATAACACTTTTAGTTTGGGCGATATTATTGCTAGACGGTTAAATATGAACCGTACTAAGGGCCCCATCTTTGGAGGCATCTATGCCACACGCCTAGCCGCACATTTTAACATACCTATTAGGCATGCTGAGAAGGAAGAAAAGGTGCTGCCCCGTGTTTATCTAGATCATAAAAGTATGGTGGCACATGATTTTATTGTTAAAAATAGGGCAGGGGAGCTTAAATATCAATTGTTCTTTAATAAACATCATCCTGAGACTATTACCTTGCCTGCTCCTTCTTTGTTTGATTTGACTGCAGGCACGTACCTTGTTCCGTTGACGGCTATTCACGCCTACCGGAACCCTGCACCAGTCGAGGAGCCAGAACGGAAACCACAATTTGATCATTCACGGCAGTCTAACTATCAGTGGGATCCGGAGATGATTGCCAGCCAGTGGCAATCGGGGCCTTCTTCTTCCTCATCACAGTATGACCCCAACAACTATTATTATGGATATCCGCCAGGGCAGCCGTGGCCATAGACCAACTTAGGCCAAAAGCCTAAGCTTGGGGGAGTACGTATTTCTCACCGACATTACATTTATGCTCACACACACTCATTGCTAGATGTCGGTGCTCATACTTTTTCACTGTAATATCCATGCTAGTTTATTTTCTTTTTCCTACTTTCTTCTTGTGTGTTTGTTAAACCTTAAGAAAAACCCAAAAAAATAGTAGTAGTTTATTTTTCTGCTGTAGTAGTAATAAGTAAAAAGAAAACCCAAAAATATTTCCCGTTCTTCTTTTGCTTGTTGGGAGCTTTCCCGTGTAAATAGTTTTATTTCTTTTCTTTTCTTTGGGGGTAAGTAGGAGAAGACCATAATGAAATTGTTGAAGTGGCTCTTATATGCATTATTGTTGATTTAACCCAGAGCCCATATTGCCTTGTCTTCTCCTATTTATTGAATGCTCGCAGATTCCAGCTTAGTCCAATGCACATGCCCTCTTATTATTATTCACACCGTTCGGTCGTACAAGTGAAAGGCAATTATGATGATATATGATGGACTGACTGAGATGAGAAAAGTTGGTATGAACTCGACCTCTTTTATTTTTATAAATATGATGAGCCCATCGTTCTTGATTCAGCTTATTATGAATAAACATGTTGGCAATAACAATTAGAGATCAGAGTTGCTTGTGCCATGCTTGATTAGCTATGAGCTATAATGATTTACCTTGTGTTCCAATATGCTATTGAGATGATTATGATGTGGTATGATGGGGTGGTATCCTCTTTTGAATGATTTAAGTGACTTGACTTGGCACATGTTCATGCATGTAGTTGAAACAAATCAACATAGCCCTCACGATATTTATGTTCATGGTGGATTGTATCCTACTAATGCTTGCATCCAATATTTATTAATTTTAATGCATGTACATGGCTGTTGTCGCTCTCTAGTTGGCCGCTTCCCAGTCTTTTGCTAGCCTTCATTTGTACTAAGCGGGAATACTGCTTGTGCATCCAATCCCTTAAAACCCAAAGTTATTCCAGATGAGTCCACCATACCTTCCTATATGCGGTATCTACCTGCCGTTCCAAGTAAATTTGTATGTGCCAAACTCTAAACCTTCAAATAAACATTCTGTTTTGTATGCTCGAATAGCTCATGTATCAACAAAGGTTGTCCTTATCTTCCGTGTTAGGTGGGTTATTCTCAAGAGGAGTGGACTCCGCTCCTCACACACGAGAAAATGGCTGGTCACCGGGATGCCCAGTCCCATGCTTTATGCAAACTAAATCAAAATTAATTGCAAACAAAACTCCCCCTGGGACCTGATGTATGTTGGAGGCACTCGTTGTTTCGAGCAAGCCATGGATTGATGCTTGTTGGTGGAGGGGCAGTATAAACTTTACCATTCTGTTTGGGAACCGCCTATAATGTGTTTAGCATGGAAGATATCGCCATTTCTTAGTTGTTACATTGACAATGAAAGTATACCGCTCAAAATACAATTTATCTCTATTTCAAAACTGAGCTCTCGCACCTCTACAAATCCATGCTTCCCTCTGCGAAGGGCCTATCCATTTACTTTTATGTTGAGTCATCACCCTCTTATTAAAAAGCACTAGCTGGAGAGCACATCCGTCATTTGAATTCATCACTGTTAATTTATATTGGGTATGACTATGATTGGATCTCTTTTAACATGAATTACAATGTCTAGTCAGTCCTTGATCTTTAAAGGTGCTCTGCATTTATGTTTTGCAGTCTCAGAAAGGGCTAGCGAGATACCATCTTGTTATATCATATTATGATTGTTTTGAGAAAGTGTTGTCATCCGAGATTTATTATTATGACTTGCTAGTTGATTATGCTATTGATATGAGTAATGACGAGACCTGAGAATTATTGCAAATGTGGTTAGTTATGATCTATGCTGAAAACTTGAATGCTGGCTTGACATAGTTACAACAACAAGAGCAAACAGAGTTTGTAAAAGTTTTTCTTTCTTTCTTTCAGTTTGTCAACTGAATTGCTTGAGGACAAGAAAGGTTTTAAGCTTCGGGGAGTTGATACGTCTCCGTCGTATCTACTTTTCCAAACACTTTTGCCCTTGTTTTGGATTCTAACTTGTATGATTTGAATGGAACTAACCCGGACTGGCGCTGTTTTCAGCAGAATTACCATGGTGTAGTTTTATGTGCAGAAAACAAATATTCTCGGAATGACCTGAAACTCCACGGAACATCTAAGAAAAAACAATAAAAAATCCTCGCCAAAGATGAAGACCAGGGGGCCCACACCCTTCTCATGAGGGTGGGGGCGCGCCCCCTACCTCGTGGGCCCCCTGTTGCGTCTCTGATCCAACTCCACCTCCATATATTGAGTTTCGATGAGAAAAAAATTGGAGAGAAGAAATCATCGCATTTTACGATACGGAGCCGCCGCCAAGCCCTAAAACCTCTCGGGAGGGCTGATCTGGAGTCCGTTCGGGACTCCGGAGAAGGGGATTCGTCGCCGTCGTCATCATCAACCATCCTCCATCACCAATTTCATGATGCTCACCGCCGTGCGTGAGTAATTCCATCGTAGGCTTGCTGGACGGTGATGGGTTGGATGAGATTTATCATGTAATCGAGTTAGTTTTGTTAGGGTTTGATCCCTAGTATCCATTATGTTCTGAGATTGATGTTGCTATGACCTTGCTATGCTTAATGCTAGTCACTAGGGCCCGAGTGCCATGATTTCATATCTGAACCTATTATGTTTTCATGAATATATATGAGTTCTTGATCCTATCTTGCAAGTCTATATTCACCTACTATGTGTTATGATCCGGCAACCCCGAAGTGACAACAATCGGGACCACTCCCGGTGATGACCATAGTTTGAGGAGTTCATGTATTCACTATGTGCTAATGCTTTGTTCCAGTTCTCTATTAAAAGGAGGCCTTAATATCCCTTAGTTTCCAATAGGACCCCGCTGTCACGAGAGGGTAGGACAAAATATGTCATGCAAGTTCTTTTCCATAAGCACGTATGACTATATACGGAATACATGCCTACATTACATTGATGAACTAGAGCTAGTTCTGTGTCACCCTATGTTATGACTGTTACATGATGAACCGCATCCGGCATAATTATCCATCACTGATCCGGTGCCTACGAGTTTTCCATATACTGGTTTACGCTTATTTACTTTCCCGCTGCTACTGTTACAATCACTACAAAATACCAAAAACATTACTATTGCTGTCTTTACTTTTGTTGCCTCTACCACTACTATCATATTACTTTGCTACTAAACACTTTGCTGCAGATACTAAGTTTCCAGGTGTTCTTGAATTGACAACTCAGCTGCTAATACTTGAGAATATTCTTTGGCTCCCCTTGTGTCGAATCAATAAATTTGGGTTGAATACTCTACCCTCGAAATCTGTTGCGATCCTCTATACTTGTGGGTTATCAGCATGCAAATCTTCGTCAAGATCATAAACATGCGAGATCAGATGAGGACCAGAAGACAGCGACCCTCGGTGGGATCCCAGTCGAGGAAATCCACAAGACCCCGGGCAAGACCTTTGCCGGGGACGACTGCAACGCCACAGCAGCACCCTTGCCGGCCCCCCGGCAAGACCCTTGCCGAGGGCATCAGCAGGGCCACTGCCAGGCCCGTGCCAGCCAAGACTCCACCACCGTCCCCAAGCAACTGCTAGCTCAACTAGCTGGGCAGGCACCTGCGTGGCGACGAGCGGCCTCTACACCAACTCAGCAAGCACCTGCATGGTGGCATGCGACCCTTCATGAAGGCTCCACCACCGCGCCAGCCCAGCAGCTAGCCAACGTGGCGCCATGATGCCTCATCAGCTCGAACGCGTATCGAGGCCAGGCGAGGCGGCGACAGCTGGGACATGCATCCCTGGCGTCCCCGATAAAGCAAGGAGGGCACATCGGTAGCGCATTAAATGCGTTTGTCCAACGGTCCCAGAGGATAGGCTTACCAACTATAGGCCTTTCCACCTCTTGTGCGCCACCGTGGCAACCCCTTTTTCCTACGAAAGGAGGCCCGAGGTGACCAGGAGAGGATTCGGCTCTTTTGGGCAAAGTTGCACCCCGTAGCTACCTCAAGAACACAAGAACACTCAAATACATCCACGAAAGCAGGACTAGGGTATTACGCATCTTCGCGGCCCGAACCTGGGTAAACGATCCGTGTGCTTCTTGTCAGACCCGCTCTTCGCACAACCTCATGCCCGCCAACCGTCGAAGGGATCCAGTGACCCCATAGATGTCGTTCCCGCCGACATCTGGTGCGCCAGGTAGGGGCGCAGTTGTGAGAATCTGGTCTGATCAGGGCAGCGGCTTCATTGTGGCCGTCTTTCCAAGGAAGAAGACGACCGAGCTTGGCGGCACCATCTGCGGATGCGGTGGACACCCGTGCAACAATAGAAAAGCTAAGTCGTGCGAAACTTTAAGCAATTTCTTTATATATATATGGTTATTATCCTTGAAGGTCCTGCCCTGTGTATGGAAAACCTGCACGCAAGGGGGCCCTTCCGCAATTGGCAACACCCTTGTTCTATTTTGAGTCTGCTCAACACCTCAAGCGGCAGCATCGAGAGTGGCAGGGTAGCCTTCCGCAATCGGCAACGCTCTCGATTCTGGCTCGAGTCAAGCTCGATAGTGCGAGCGGCCGCGTTGAGAGCGGTAAGGTGGTTCTCCTGGTAGCAAGCACACCCAGCAGGCTATTGAGGATCCTTCCCCAAGGCACCGTGCCCTGGGTTACGCGCCGGCAAGCCTACCCGATTAACGTAGGGTGGACATACAAAGGGGGATCAAATAGGACAATAACATGCATCCTTTTCAAAAGTACTGCAGAAGTTATATTACATCAATTGTTGCTGCGGTTGTAACTAAAGATATAAATTGTCTTGGCCATGAACCTTCAGCGGCAATGAGAAATGGGGTGCCTAATCCCGACGCTGGCCCTCCACCCTCTCGATTCTGCCGATGCGGCTGATGTTGGGCTTGATACGCTCCTTGAGCGTCGTGAGGTCTGCATCCTCCGGCAAGCTCTCCAACATGGCGTCGAATTCGAGGTTGGGGTTCCAGTGCGCCACCTTGGTGAGAACCTTGGTCATGTCACCCCGGCAAAGCCTCCAGGACTCATTGGCCAGGGAGGCCGTCCGGTTGGAGTGGAGCTGCTCCAGGGCCCCGAGGACGCCCTCGAAGAAGATGGTCAGCTTGGCGTTGGGGCTCATGTTGCGCTCCGGGGTATACCTCATGTTTGGCATCCCCATGGTAGCCAGCTACGTGGTGATCCTGCTAGCGACGCCTTCGAGGCGCCCGATCCAGGGTTCTCGCCTTCCACGAAATCCTTGTGGTTGGCGGCTTCGGTCTTCCGCAGCTGCCTCTCAGCCTCCAGATCCTTGGCAAGGGTCTCCTCCCGGGTTTTGGCCTCTGAGAGCATCCCCTCGAGACCCTCCAGCTTCATCTTGAGGTCTTTGATGGAGTTGTTGGCCTCGGAAAGCTGCCCGGCCTTGTCGAGGACTGCACCCTACGCCTCAACCAGGGCACCGCTGAGCGTGTCGTTCTCCTTGGACAGCTTCAGGATCTGATCCTTTAGCTCGTCCCACTCTACCTCCAGCTCCTTTGCCTTGCAGACGTGAACCAGAGCCTGGGCATCGAGTGCGTCCCTGTGCCTCTGCTCTAGCTCCTGGGTCCGCTGCACGACGAGCTTCTCCAGCTCCTCGTCCTTGTCGCGGAGCGTTGCACCAAGCTTCTCCTCACACGTGGCAAGGTCCTCCTCCTGGGAGTTCAGCATGGCATGGTGCTGGGCTCGAGCGGCCTCGGCTGCGGCGTCCAGGTTCTTCGCCGTCTCCTGGGCCTTCTCTATGTCGGCCCGCTCCATGGTGAGCTCCACCTCGCGCTTGGCCAGCTCGCCCTGGGCGGCCTTCAGCTCCTCGCGGCATGGTCCTCCTCCTAGGAGTTCAGCGCGGCATGGTGCTGGGCTCGAGCGGCCTCGGCTGCGGTGGCCAGGTTCTTCGCTGCTCCTGGGCCTTCTCAATGTCGGCCCGCTCCATGGTGAGCTCCACCTCGCACTTTGCCAGCTCGCCCTGGGCGGCCTTCAGCTCCTCACAAGCTTGGCGGAACCAAGTTTGCGCCTCGGCGACGTGTCCCTTGAGGTCCGCCTCCGCCCTGTCCACCGTTGCCATCCTGGACTTGGCCTTGTCCAGGCGGGTGCGGTGGAGCGCGTGGAGCTTCCAAAAGCTGGCGCCCATGGCCTGGAGAAGCCGCTCCTCCTGGGAACCGTCACCACCGATGCTTGGCTCGTCGACAACCTCGAGCCCGGTGGCGGCAAGCACCTCCTCGTCAAACACCTCTCCTTCGATGGGCGCCCTGGAGCTCGACGCCCCTGGAAGGTGGACGAAAAGGTTGTCGCTCATCTTCAGATACCTGCCGGAGCCAGAGGCAGCGGAGGAGGAAGGCTGGTCATCAGCTACCTCCTCCTCGGCAGGGGACTTGCCAGCATCCCCGGCAGGTCCCTTGCCGGCCTCCTCGGCAGTAGCCTTGCCGGGCTCCCTGGCAGGCCCCTTGGCGGCGTCCTCAGCAGCGCCCCTGGCGGCCTCCTCAATGGCGATCTTCTCGGCCTCCACCTCGGCACCCTTGGCAACATCCTCGATGACGGTGTCTATGTCCTCCTGGCTCGCCGACGGAGCATCTGGATATCAAGAAGGGGATGAAGCGAAGCCAAGACCAAGATTCAGAAAGAAGAGAAAAGAAAAGGGACGGAAGGTGAGTGGCTTACCTGTGCCGGGCTGGGAAGAAGTAGCCCCTTCCTCGCCAACATTTGGCGCCAAGGTGGAGCTGCCGGCGCCCAAGTTCTCCTCCTCCTCCGTGTGCATGGGCTCGGTGCTTGGCGCCCTTGCTGGGGACGCCCCTCGGGGCGGCGTGGTTTATGGAGGCTGCGTGTTGGGGGTAGCCCTCAGTGGCTCCTCCTGCTGCTGTCCTCCTCCTGCGATCACAACAAGGTCAGTACCAAGAATTGTACCCCCGACACACGTTGACTAGGGGCGGGTGATGAGCTTATGCTGGGGGCTGCTGTCCGGGATACTCACCACCACTAGTGGTGTACCGAAAGTGCCTGCCGGGGGCTGGCCGCCCGCCGAAGACCTGGCCCTCTTCACCCTCTCGGCCAGTGTCTCCATATCCCTGCCAAGATGAAGACAAGTCAAGAAAAGAAGGACGGTCCGGAGGGACGGAGATGACAAAAGTCAAGGCACTTACCGATCCTCCATTTCTTCTTCCGCTGCCTCCCTCTTCCTCCTCGAGCTAAGAGACCCGAGGTCAAAGAAGACCTCCGTGTCATCGCTTGCAGGAGGAGGGGAAGCAGGTGGGGTTGGGGAACGCTTGGACGAAGAAGAGGCAGATGCCTTCTTCTTCGCCACCACGGCCTTCACCAATTTCTTCGCCGCCGCGGCCCTCATTTGCCACGCGGACGTCTCCTGGGCATGTCGGGGTTGCACGGCCCTACCGGGCCGAACCGGCTCGCCACAGTTGGCCTGCCGCAGGACTCACCCTTTCCCGTGGCTGGGGGCTCGGCAGCTTCAGCCTCCTCCTCGGATGGCTCATCGCCGTCGTCTCCAATTAGAGGGGCCCTAGTGCCGGCACTGCTGGCTTCCCCAGCGGACTCCGCCCACTGGCGAGCTCCTTCTCCTCCGTGGCCGCCGCGGCTTTTTCCTCCACACCGCCGGCCTCCTTGGTGAGCTCCACCTCCGCCGCCCTGGCGGCGATGTAGTCCAGCTCCGCCTGGATGGTGTCCTGGATGAGCCGCGGCTCGTCGCGGAGGTACTTCTCCTCCAGGGTGTCAAAAAACTCCAGCACTTGATCCTCTGGCGGCTTGGCTCAATTTGGGACGAGGCCGTGCGCGTTGAACTCTGGCATCATGGCGATGATGTCGCTTCGGCGTGAGTTATTGCTCAGCGGGACCACCCCCGCCAACAACCCAAACAAGGGCCCCTTAGCGACCTTGCCAGCCTTCGCAGCCTTTCCAGACCTCTCGGCCTTGCCGTCACGGTCCACGTCGAGCTGGAAGAGCCGCTGGCAGAAGTGAGCATGTGCCAACACGGTGAAGTTGTGGTCGATGCCAGGGCGGAGTCGCATGATGTCCGCCGCGTTCATGAAGAGTCAGGCCGGACTCCCCTTATTATGCAGCGGAGCGATTTGGCGGCGGATGAAATCTGCCCCGATCATCTCAAGGGTGAGCCCGGCCTCGGTGAGGCAAAGAATCCTGGTGGTGGCGACCGTGAGCTTCGCATCGTCGCCATCGACACTGCTCCAGTCGTTTCCGCGAAGCGCCTGGCGAACCCAGCAGAATTCTTGTGGATCCTCCTCTTCAATCCAGCACCACCGGCCCCGCCACTCCTCCCACCTCTCCTTCCGAGCGCCCTCCGGGTATGTCCCCTTGGACCTCGGGATCCAGGCGACACAACCGGAGATGGCGCCTCCCTGCTGGATCCGAGGGAAGAAGTAGTGGCGGAAGAGCGCCGTGTTGGGATGCACTCCGGCGAAGCCCTCACAGAGATAGGCGAAAAGAGCCATGCACGTCACGACATTTGGGGTGAAATCCAGGAGGTGGAAGCCGAAGGTATGCATGATGTCATTGAAGAAATCAGAGAAGGGGGGCAGAGGCCGCAGGAGAAGTAATCGACGAAGAACGGATACCGATTCGGTGCGGCTTTGCCGCAGTTGGCAGGGATGATGCGTGTGGCAGGATGCCCCGTCGTTTCTCCCCCCGCCTTGACCCCCCACAGCGGCCTGAAGTTGTCCCGGAGGTGGGCCGCGTCGACCGTCGAGGGAAAGTAGGCGAGCTCCGTCCGCCGTGCCGCCAACTCGTTCTCCGGCGGCTCCGCCCCTACGACGTTCTTGGCCGCTTCCTTGCCCTTGCTAGTCTTGGGTGCCATGGCGGCTGCGAAAGGTGGAAGGGAAAGGGCAGCAAAAATGCAGCAGCGGCGAGCAAGGGCTTGAGGAGGAAGAAGGAAGGAATGGCGGCTCTGAGATTGGAGAAGACACAGGGGGAAATGAGCAGCGCCACCCGCGGTCGTTCCTTTTTACGGGGAAGGCACGGTCCACCTCTTTACCATGATGTGACGCATGCGTGCGGAAACCGCCGCACGCATGACCCCCACGTCATGCACGACCCTCCATGTCACGTGTTCAACGCAGGTCGTGGGGAAGCACAGCGGATGAGAAGTTACTGCGGTAAAATCCGCCCCACCTGCCCGCGCACCGTTCTGGGCCTAGCCCAACAACGCGGCACGCTTATGTGTGGCCCCGGCCCGGAGGCTCCCGTCGGTGTACAAAAGTAGGGGCTCTTCTTTTGACCCCTTTACTTGTGCACGGGCAGTTAGAGCCGCGCGCCACAGCCACACTTAGTAGGGCAGAGGAGGGAAGCCGAAGAGAAGCCAAAACACGAGGAAACCAAGGCAACACCAAGACCAGAAACACAGGAGAGCAAGAGGGCGAGGTGGACTCCCTCGGCAAGATCCTTGCCGAGGCAGCCTCTGCAGCCCCGGCAAGAGCCTTGCCGGGGCAACTTGCCCGATGCCAGCAGAGTGAGCCACCCTTGAGCCCACAAACTCCAACCCAACCAACTACATTGGAACCAGGGCTCGGGAGGCGCCTCTGTGGTGGCATGCAAATCTTCGTCAAGATCATAAACATGCGAGATCATATGAGGACCAGAAGACGGCGACCCTCGGGGGGATCCCAGCCGAGGAAATTCACAAGACCCCCGGCAAGACCCTTGCCGGGGACGACTGCAACGCCATAGAAGCACCCTTGTTGGGCCCCCGGCAAGACCCTTGCCAAGGGCATCAGCACGGCCACTGCCAGGCCCGTGCCAGCCAAGACTCCGCCATCGTCCCCAAGCAGCTGCTAGCTCAACCAGCTGGGCAGGCACCTGCGTGGCGACGAGCGACCTCTACACCGACTCAGCAAGCACCTGTGTGGTAGCATGTGACCCTTCATGAAGGCTCCACCACCACGCCAGCCCAGCAGCCAGCCAACGTGGTGCCAAGATGCCTCATCAGCTCGGACGCGTGTCGAGGCCAGGCAAGGTGGCAACAACTGGGACGTGCTTCCCTGGCGTCCCTAATAAAGCAAGGAGGGCACGTCAGCAGCGCATTAAATTCATTTTTCCGACGGTCCCAGAGGATAGGATTATCAACTATAGACCTTTCCTCCTCCTGTGTGCCACTGTGGCAACCCCTTGTTCCTATAAAAGGAGGCCCGAGGCGACCAGGAGAGGGATTCAGCTCTTTTGGGCAAAGTTGCACCCCATAGCTAGCTCAAGGACACAAGAACACTCAAATACATCCACGAAAGAAGGACTAGGGTATTACGCATCTTCGCGGCCCGAACTTGGGTAAATGATCCGTATGCTTCCTGTCAGACCCGCTCTTCGCACAACCTCGCGCCCGCCAACCATAAAAGGGATCCAGTGACCCCATAGGCGTCATTCCCACCGACACAGAGGTTTTGATGGAAGCGCCTAGCCTTGAAAGTGGTCCATATCTGCTAGACGCCAAGATGATGGAAGTACCATCAGGGTTAATCAAATCTCACATCAACATACTTGTATTACAACTTCGTAGAGAGTATCAATCATGACACCACACCTTTGGGTTGCAGAAAAGATCGGTCCTGTTTTAGCCAAGAAACCAAACACTACTGCAAAGAAACTTTTACTAGACTTAGAAAATTAGTACCACATTAAGCTAAAATATACCACATTGTGGAAGGCAAAACAAAGGGCAATGAAACAATTATATGGTGATTGGGAAAATACCTTTAGGATCCTTTATAATTTCAAAGAATAGGTGGAGAAGAGGTCACATGGCAGTGTTTTTGAGATAGATACTAAGGTAACAGAGGATGGGAAAGTCATTTTCTCTAAGTTCTTTATGGCATTAAAGCCTTGCATGGATGGCTTCAAAGCAGGGTGCCGTCCATATTTGAGCATAAACTCATCTTTTTTTACTGGCAAGTGGAATGGTCAATTGGCAGCATGCAATGCTCTAGATGGCCACAACTGGATGTTCCCTATTGCTATTGGCTTGTTTTAGTTAGAGACAGGGGTTCCATGGACATGCTTCATGATGTAGTTGAAAAGATGCATAGGGCCAGTGTCACCTTTCGCTTCCACACAGATGTGTCTAAAGGGCTAGAAAATGCAGTCAAAAATGTTTTCCCCATGCTGAGAAGAGGGAGTGCTTCAACCATATGTTGATGAATTTGATCAAAAAGTTCAGTGGAGAAGAATTTGGGAGCATGTGACCAGCAGCAAGATCTTACACTAATCAGATACATTCATATCATCTTGGTAAAATAATGGAACCATGCACTGAGTTTGGTCCATGGATGAACACCCATCATTCTCTATTATGGTACATGTTAGGATTTAACACTGCCATCAAGTGTGAGCATATCAACTACAACTTGGCAGAAAGTTTTAACAACAAGGTGAAGTAGTTTAAATTTTGCATGTGCATAAAATGGTTGACCAAAACAGGATCATGATCATGCGCTTGTGGGAATTGAGAAGAAGTATTGGTGATTGTTTGCAAGGGGACAAGCTTCCTGTAGTGGTAAAACAGGTGTTCAACAGGAGCAGAAACCTTACACATTTGATCGTTGAAAAATCCTTAGTGTGGGGTGCTGAAGTTAGAGATACCAAGATTGGAAGGTGGAATGTTGTTAACACTAAAATGCATGACTACACTTATCTCGAGTTGCAACACATTGGGAAACCATGTGAGCATGCCATACTTTTTTGGCTTCCCAATCAAAGATAAAAATGCACCAATATTTGCATGAATATTACTTAGTAGCGAGATTCAAGGCTGCATATGCAGCTCCAATTCTAACACTTAAAGATCAGTCTCAGTGGCCCGAAGTGGAAACCAAATTTTCCATGCGTCCTCCCATAACAAAAAGAAAGGCTGCCAGGCCTAAAGAGAGTACATCCAAGGCATGGTTTGAGAAAGGAGAGAAAGATGCAAAGCCTAAAAGGTCCCAAAAACATAACAAAAATATGTGCAAGTTGTGCTGGGAACTTGGGCACCGAAAAGGATCTCCAAAATGTTGTTACACTCCTGAAAGGCCAAAGTATGTTCATGTATGTGATGTTTTTGATTTGGCTGCTTTTTTCAATTACTAACCAAATGACATGCTTTATTTGTCAGGAGGAAGCGTGCGGGCCAGCCCCTTGTTGTTGAAACATTGCAAATTGAAGCTATTCCAGCTATTGTGTTGGAAACTGGAACTATTCCAGCTAGTCCAGTGAAGAAAACCAAGAGCATTAGTGAACTTTGTGCTATAAAATCAATAAAAGTTGTGGTAACAAGAAGAAAAAATCGAGTGGTAAGAGAAGTAGAAGTGAAAACTTTAGTGTAAATTAGTCACAATTATTCGATGAGTCTCACCTTGTGTGATTTAACGATATTTGTACTTTGATGTGTATTGTACTTTGAAAACCATGTGCCAGATTCCAAATTTGAGCCACATTTCAAATTTGTACTTTGATGTGTATTGATGTTCCAATCCATTCTCAACTTTTATGCACGTTAGGTTATCAATCCGAGCACTTTTGTGAAGTAAAACTCGTAGTCATGAAAAATGTGCTCCAAAACGAGGGTAAATAGCCCCATTTCTAAGCAGTCTTTTTTCGACCTTCTTTAAATGAGCCCAAAAAATGCTTGACATCTAGTGTGCAAATATAGGGTCCATGCCCAATATGGTGTCATCTGGAGAAACTATGTTATGCTTAACCCTAAACCCTAGGTCATTTTCCACTAAAACCCTGCAACCTCTTTTGTGATAGCTAAGTTATGTGAAGTTATTTTCACGAAAATATCTGCAGACCAAGTTTCTTGTTTTTCCTAGAAACTTAGTCTCATAAGACGATGATTCATGCAAGTTTTACATTTTATGATTTTTAAATTACTTATTCTCAATCCTAACCCTTGAAATCCTCTCAAACCCCCTCAAACCCCTCTCAAAACCTCTCAAACTAAACCTGAAACCCCGCACCCTACGGGCCGTTGGATCACGGTTTGGGGACGGTTTGGTCAGGCACTAGGGTTACACATGGTCGATCCGTGAGAGACAACCTGATTGGCTGGATTCGGTCGAGTGCTCCGTGGTTGCTTGGCTTGGGGAAAGAGCTGACGTGAGTGGCCCACCTGGTAGTGGCGGAATATTGGAAAGGGTCAATAGCTGTGGGCCAAAAAGTGAGCGCTCATGCATGGGTTCGGTTGGGCATGCTCCTCAGACCTATGGGTCGTTATTCATCATACCATGCATGCGCACCAGCCACACCATTGCCATGAATGCACACATAGCCACCCTATGCAGTGTCATCAAATCAGGGAAATTAATGCAGCCTCAAGTCAGGCAACAAGACGCAACTTTACCGATCATACCTCCTTGATTCAGTGTGAACAATGCATAGGGCTCCCTTGGGCCATTATTGCCATTATTAGTGGAGGGTGGTTCCACAATGAACACCATGAAAGTAGTTCAGTGAACCGTAGCTATTTAAACACCTCCGATCTACATCTTCCTCTCCACTCAATCTCGCATACATCTGCGCCACTTTTTCTTCACCAAAAGCCAGAGCAGACAAGATGCAGTTCAACGGCCCAACCTACCGTCGGCTAGCTGATACCTCCTTTTATTGATCCAATATTGGAACAGAAAAGAGTATCCCGCACCCATTTTCCCATAGGTGACCCTGGGTTATCGAACCCATGAGAGGAAGACTCCCTTGAAGCGATGGTCTCTAGCAAGATTTTGTTAAAGCATAAAATCCAGCTTTGACCGGATCAACAAGCAAATAGTGATTCAAACACTTGTAATAAAAATATGTATGGTATGAGGTCTTATGCTTACAATTTGTATTTTCTCATGGAGCAAACAGGACATTAATTTGTGTGCTGGAAGCCACCCATCGAGATGTCCTTGTTAGGGATCAAAGTGGGGGTTGTGTACAAATAACATCTTGACCGACACGAGTCCTGCATCAAGAATCAGTTGTCCTACCGCGTGCCCTATCCATCATGTAGGTTTGCCTCAATAATTAATATAATGAAATTAGATAAGAGCTTTGGGCGGTTAACGACTACACCTCATTCATCCCCAAGGATATGATCCATGTTACCCTACTGAACCTTACTGTCACTGGTGCTTGGTATTACACTTCACGGTCTCCTTGCTCCTAGCCTCACCGGTGCTCGATATCCATGATCCTGGGTACCTGCAGGGATGAAGATCGCGGACCAGACAAGAGACATCTTCACAGAACAAATTTATTTTAGACATACGGGACGTTACGTCAAAGTCCTCCATTGATCCCCTCAATAAATACCTTGGGTTGCAAGGCTCATGCCTCAACCCATACGTTACCGAACTACTCACACATGCAGATCTGAGCGGGGGAAGAAAACATTGAAGAACACATCTTGAGATTGATTGATTGCAATATGTCTTACAATGGATGCCTTGTGTAATGCACAATTACAAGTATGAACTAGATGAGAGAGCACTGATAACCCACAAGTATAGTGGATCATTTGTTGCCTTTCTTGATAAATAAGAGTGTTGAACCCAATGAGGAGCTAAAGGCATAACAAATATTCCCTCAAGTTCTATCGACCACCGATACAACTCTACGCACACTTAACATTTGCTTTACCTAGAACAAAATTCAAACTAGAAGTACTTTGTAGGTATGAAGGGATAAGTTTGCAAGATAATAAATAACGTAGAAATAAAAAGTAGGTGATGTTCTAGTTAAAGTACAACTAAATTAGTATAGCAAGTGTGGATTAGTAGTGGTAGGATTTGCGAAATTGTCCCTAAGCAATTGACTACGTTACTAGTCCGGTAGAAAGTTTTTATGTGGGAGAGGCCACTGCTAGCATGTCATCCCTTACTTGGGATTCTACGCACTTATGATTGGAACTATTAGCAAGCATCCACAAGTACTAATGTTCATTAAGGTAAAACCCAACCATAGCATTAATATATATATATCGACCCCCCTTCAATTCCGCATGCATCAATTTCTATGTTTGGAAGAAGCTTCCGTCACTCTTTCCCTCCAATGCATAGTCCTATCAACATACAACTAACCATATCATGTGATTCACACGCGCGCTCATATAATGGGCACCAAAGGACAGCAACATAACTACAAGTAAATTAAACCGATCATAGCAATTCACCAATTATCGGTAGGACAACAAAAATCTACTCAAGCTTCATAGGATGGCAACACATCATTGGATACTAATATGAAGCATAAAGCACCATGTTCAAGTAGAGGGTGCAATGGGTTGCAGGAGAGTGCACCGCTATAGATTGATGGGGGAAGGTAATGAAGATGTTGGTGAATATCAGGGAGTTGTTGGAGTAGATCGCCGTCACACGATGATTACCCCGGCGGCGTTCCAGCGCCAGCAGGAGAGAGGGGGAGAGAGCCCCCCTCCTTCTTCTTCTTCCTTGACCCCCCCTAGATGGGAGGCGAGTTCCCCCTCTGGTCCATGTCCTCCATGGCGCTGGAGGAGTGGGAGCACCTTTGAGATTGGATCTCTCCCTCTGTTCTCTTCTGTTTCGCCTTCCTGTTTTCTGGCCGAAAATCGATTCTTATGTTCCTGGAGATCAGTAACTCCGATTGCACTGAGATTTTAACACGATTTTACCCGGATATGAGCTTCCTTGCGCCAGAAGTAGAGACCCAACCGACTTACGGTGTGGCCACGAGACACCTAGGGGCGCTAGGGGGCCAGGGGCGCCCTGGTGGGTGGTGGCCCCGCTAAGCACCGCCTTGCATTGATTCTTCTTCCAAAAATTCACATATATTCCAAAAAAATCTCCATAAAGTTTTATTGCATTTGGACTTCGTTTGATATGGATATTTCGTGAAACAAAAAACATGCAACAAACAAGAACTGGCACTGGGCACTGGATCAACATGTTAGTCCAATAAATCATATAAATTGTTGCCAAAAGTATGTGAAAGTTGTATAATATTGGCATGAAACAATAAAAATATTATAGATACGATGGAGATGTATCAGCATCCCCAAGCTTAATTCCCGCTCGTCCTCGAGTAAGTAAATGATAAAAAAGATAATTTTTGATGTGAAATGCTACCTAGCATAATATTGATCATATATCTAATCATGGCATGAATATTAAGACACGGGTGATTCAAAGCAATAGTCTATAATTTGACATAAAGACATCAATACTCAGGCATCCCGACAAACAATCAAGTCTTTCAAAATATCAATGCTAAAGAATGCTATCCCTACAAAATCATATAGTCTTGGCATGCTCCATCTTCTTAATACAAAGTATTTATCATGCACAACCCCGATGACAAGCGGAGCAATTTGTTCATACTTTTTGACGCTTCAACATTTTCAACCCTCACGCAATACATGAGCGCAAGCCATGGATATAGCACTATGGGTGGAATAGAATGCGGTGGTATAGATTAATTTGGAGGAGACAAAAAGATAAGAAAGTCTCACATCGACGTGGCTAATCAACATGCTATGGAGATGCCCATCAATTGATATCGATGCGAGGAGTAGGGATGCGCTAAGTGTATGAAAGCTCAATATGAAAACTAAGTGGGTGTGCATCCAACTTGCTTCCTCATGAAGACCTCGGGCATTTGAGGAAGCCCATCATTGGGATATACAAGCCAAGTTCTACAATGAAATATTCCCACTACTATTTGAAAGTTACTACATAGGAGACTCTCTATATGAAAAACATGGTGCTACTCTAAAGCACAAGTGTGGTATTTGAATGCCCCTTCTTACTTTCTCTCTCATTTTTTCTTTTCTTTTTTATCTTTTTTTTTCTTGGGCTCTTTTTGGCCTCACCTTTTTTTATATTTGTCCGGAGCCTCATCCCGACTTGTGGGGGAATTATAGTCTCCATCATCCTTTCCTCACCGGGACATGCTCTAATAATGAATAATGATGATCATCACACTTCTATTTACCTACAACTCAATGATACAACTCGATAGCTAGAACAAATTAAGTATGACTCTATATGAATGCCTCTGGTAGTGTACCAGGATGTGCAATGATCTAGCGTAGCAAGGATATCAAAAAACAGACAAGCCATGGAAATATCATGTTGGCTATCTTACGATCATGCAAAGCAATATGACAATGAATGCTCAAGTCATCAATACAGAACCGGTGGAAGTTGCATGGCAATATATCTCAGAATGGCTATGGAAATGCCATAATAGGTAGGTATGGTGGCTATTTTGAGGAATATATAATAAGGATTATGTGTGATAGAGCATATCATATCACGGGGTTTGGATGCACCGACGAAGTTTGTGCCGACTCTTGAGGTGAGAAAGGGCAATGCATGGTACCGAAGAGGCTAGCAAATTGTGGAAAGGTAAGAATGCGCATAATCGATTGGCCTCACATCAGTCATAAAGAACTCATGTACTTATGGTAAAAGTTTATTAGCCCTTGAAGAAAAGTAGTACTACGCATGCCCCTAGGGGGATAGATTGGTAGGAAAAGACCATCGCTCGTTCCCGACCGCCACTCATAAGGAAGACAATCAATAATAAATCATGCTCCTATTTCATACCATAACAAGAGACTATACGTGCATCACTGGTGCGCGTCAGTCCTAAACAAACGGTTTAAAACCCCTTTCTGCGACGACATTTGGAACCATCGCCAAGTGAGTGTGGGCGATAGGGGGTCCTTCCCACACGACCTAGAAACCGTCGGTGATAGGGCCCGTACAGTACTCCTAATAGTTTCTGCTTGCATTGCCATCGCAGTCGGTATTCTGTGGTGCTACGTTTACGATGCACGACCCATCACAAACGGTTCACTATTATAGAACGTGTATGATGCGCGGCCCATCACAAATGGTTCACCGTTAAGAAGATTAGCTAATCGTCGTACGAGTGTCGGACATGATTACGAAACATCGGACCGTCGTAACATCGTCGTACACGACAACTATCGCACACGCTATTCTATGGTGCAACATTTACGATGCATACTTCATCAGAAACATTTCATGGTTGCGAATCGTGTACGATAATGCAACTAACACAAACGTTTAGTTTTCCCGCACCGTTTGTGATATTGTCTGACATCGCACACGCTTTGCAAACGGCAATTGTGTGCATGCTTGCACACGTTTCCTGTCCGTGAACTGTCTCGGATTATGGTGCCTATCGCAAACCTTTGTGTTTTACCAACCGTGTGTGCCGTAACAACCTTGAGAGCGTAAATTTCACCGTAATTTAATTGCGCTTTTCCAAATTGTACCAGATTTGGATTTGAATTTTAATGTATGCTACAGCTTTATTCATATCCATCAGGTTCAAACAACCAATGCATTAGTCGATTCATAGGTACATATGTTCAAGTATTACATAAGAACCAAATAAATAATGATGAACCACAGTTGTATACTTGTACTATTAAAGACGGTAAAGAAAGATGCGAAATATATTCTGGTTGCTGAACAAGGTGAAGCGGAATGCCCATATTGTGCCCTCCTCCATGCAGAAGGCACACACGACTCTAGTCCAACCACTTGTGATGGCCGACCGCCCATCCTTCACGATCTTCATGAAAACATCTAGATAATCATCGTGTTCTGGTAGAAATACTTTAACCTTTTGCATGCCCACCAATCATGTAGTTTGAGAGGTAATCTTGAGTAAACTGCTTTGGCAACCACTGCAAAGGAATAAGATTTCAGACATTGTCATCTAACGCAACTCATTATGGGCAGTAAAAAGAAGGCTGCAGAGTTCTTACTTACCATCCTGCTGTTCGCTGTTGTTTTGGATAAAGTGTAAACAAATAGTTTAATTGCCATCTTTGGACCCATTTTACTAACAATCTTTATCAGCTTCCTCACTTGATGCTGGTTCATCGATATCTCATTGCCCCATACGCAGAAAGGGTCAAAACGCGGATCTTTACCAATGACATATGTACCAAAAAGCACCAAGTCAATATTAGAAGCTAAATAGCAATGGCACAATGATGTAGTACAACACTCTTTTATAATATGTCTATATACATCCATATGTGGTAGTCCATTTGAAATCTCTAGAAAGAACAAATATTTAGGAACAGAGGGAGTATCTTATAACATCCAATATACTCACATATTAGATGAATTAATATCTTATATTATGGGTCGGAAGGAGTTTAGTTCGTTCTTAAAAATTATCTGCTGCTGTATCCACTGGTTACAGTTAGTTTGAGCTAGTTCGGGCTCAAATAGCCCTAAAGTATATCTAAACATGAGGGCTAGTTTGAGCTAGTTGCATCTATAACCCACCCAAAAAACTAGTATCCAACCCAAGAGGTGCTAATTGGAGCTAGTTCTCCTATGCATTTATTGTCGATCTAACCCTACCATCCAAACAACTCTTTGGATGGAGTTAGTTCAGGGTTAGTAATGAGCTAGAAACTAACTCTAACCTCTAGCTAAGTTGAGTATCCAAACAGGGTTGTGTTGTTGTTGTTGTTGCTCTTCTATGTATATCTAGACATCATTAGAACATTATTGTAACACTCTTCCTTGTTGCTATGTAGCCTAGGATTGCATATTTAGACATTAAGTACAGTGCATGTTGCTATGTAGCCTCAGATATATTACATATGGCCCTAGTTAACCTAAGGAAAAATGGGTTGTAGATATATTCAGTTAAAAGTCCGATTCACCGATTAGTCCCTTATCAGCCGCCGGCCTATATGGTACAAGTTACGGATATCTTGAATAGTGAGCAGATATAAGCCATGGGATGAAACTAACCTCGATGGAAAACAACAGTCATTCCCAAAATTGTCCTGTGTAGGTACATCAAGAAGCATGTTAAGCACAACAGGCTAAACATCAACCAAAATTACACATGGCAGACAAAATAATCTCCAAAAGATAGCTTCAGTGTGCAGGTTTAAGCACGCTAGTAAAGCAAAACAAGTGGAAATGTGTGCTAACTGCAACAGGCCTAACATTTAACAACAAGCAAACATGGTCATTCAAACTGGTATTGTGCCAGTCTAAGTACACTGGTTATGGTTAAATAAAAACGGAAAGGCGTGTTAACTACAAGATGCAGCAACCAAATGTAGTCATTCATAGTGGTGTTTTTGAAACTGGTACTAATGAAATTGAACTGCACAGTTCATACTTGCACATATAGAACATCATGTTGTGAATAACTGGAATAAACAAGGCATACTACGATTAACCAAAGATAGCATTTGAAACTGAACATCTGCTAACTACAAACAACCGAACAATCAAAAAACTTTAAAAGAGGCATATGCTAGCTATAACAGGCTTAACAGCAAGCAAATATATGCATTCCTATCGGTATGTTTAAAACTGGATTGATGAAATGTACTACACAGTAAATAATTGCACATATAGAGCATCGCATTGTGAACAACTGAAATAAACAAATCATGGGTTTCCTCAATTGTCACAGATGGGCTTGTTCCCGTGGGAAGAGCACAGACCCTGGATGTGCTCAATGTTGTCGCAGATGGGCTCCTTCCCCTTGGAAGAGCACGGTTTTAGGGTGCCCTCCCTAATGTCGCAGACGGGCGCTTTCCCCTTAGAAGAGAAGATAGGCTCTTTCCCCTTAGAAGAGCCGGAGAGGGTGCCCTCCTCATGGTCGCCGTCTATGAGGTCTGACTTGGAAGCTGTGGATCCCAAGCCAGCGTCACAGAATGCGTCCTTCAAAAATGACAAAAGGGGCTCGATGGTGATGCAGAATGGAAAATTGTTGACAGCGAGCCAAAGGAGATCAGCGGTGGGGCCATGGATGAGATCGATGGCGGTTGAACCCGAGGGGTTGGGGGTGGGCCACTTAACCTGTGACATAGCCCGCCTCAGGGCGTCGCTGTCGATGACCTCGATGTCGTAGCCGGCGGACAAGACATGCCCGCATACTCTAGCCCGCTTCTTGAGTGCCTGCCACCAGTAATGGTTGTCAGCTTCCTCAGCGACTTCGGGTGAAGAGACCGTTATACACCTCTTTTGGGCCAGTCACTCCTCGAGCTCCACGGGAAGCGTAGCCGGGCTTAGGTTGCGACACTGTGGAGTGGGGGATGGGGATCTGTGGGAAAGGGGGCGTTTGGCAGGCATCATCTAAGAAACTCAGGGCGGCCTGGGTATGGAGATCGGTGGGAAAGCTTCACGGGCAAATCGGCAAATGTTGACAATGGAGGCCTTGCGGCGGCGGCGGCAGCGGCAGCGGCGGCGGGGACTTTGCTAGGGTTTCGAGCGAGGGAGGGTGTGTGTGTGTGCGCGCGTGCACGCCCAAGGAGGTTTTGGTGTGTGTGTGTGTTGAGGGGGGCGGGGTGTTTGGGGAAATGACGCGGGTACTGAAAATTTTACTACACGGGAGTGAAACGCGGGAGTGAGATGCCAGGCTATTGAAAATTTTGATGATAGTGCATTGCACATGGTCCGGAGATAACAACCGTGTGTTATGAAAAATAAAAACCCTCGAGGCGGGCAGATATTTTCGATGCAGGCGGGATTGGGAACAAGAAACATCGCGCACGGTCCGGAGATAACAACCGTGTGTTATGAAACAGAAAAACCCTCAAAGCGGGAAGATATTTTTGAGAGGGGGGAGTCTCGTGGAGCCCAATGTACTCTGCAGATGTGTGCGTGATAGGTGCACCAGCGTGGCACACGGTTAGTTTGAGTGAACCGTGTCTGTTGTGTCATCCGACTTGTCTAATGTGCATAAATTTGGCGAAAAATGACACGGGAGAGGGTCAGAACACGAACATACTTGCGTGTGGACCAAATTTATGTATCAAAAGGGTGGTTTGATTTTCAAATACCAAATGCAACTTCGATGTGGCACCTCTCTTGCAAAGCACACGATATTGCTTGCTCCCACCATCTCGTGTCAGCACGAAGGGAATCCTAAGCTATGAATGCATGCCCCCTCCCCCTCAACCGAGGTTCATCTAGCAAAGTGCGAAGTAGCTAGTAGCCCCCCTCCTCCCTCGTGTTGGCACGAAGGGAATCCTAAGGTATATATGAATGTATGCCCCTCCCCCTCAACCAAGGTTCACCTAGCAAAGTGTGAAGTAGCTAGCGGCCCCCTCCTCCCTCATGTCGGCACGAAGGGAATCCTAAGCTATATATGAATGCATGCCCCCCAACCGAGGTTCACCATAGCAAAGTGCGAAGTAGCCAGCAGCCCCCTCCCTCGTGTCGGCACGAAGGTAATCCTATGCTATGAATGCATGCCCCCCAACCGAGGTTCACCTAGCAAAGTGTGAAGTAGAGCTAGCAGCCCCCCTCCCTCGTGTCGGCACGAAGGGATTCCTAAGCTATGAATGCATGCCTCCCAACCGAGGTTCACCTAGCAAAGTGAGTAGTAGCTAGCAGACCCCTTCCCTCGTGTCGGCACGAAGGGAATCCTAGCTAAGCTATGAATGCTTGCTGTCGGTGTCAAAACCGGCGGATCTCGGGTAGGGGGACCCGAATTGTGCGTCTAAGGTCGATGGTAAGACGAGACAGGGGACACAATGTTTACCCATGTTTGGGCCCTCTCTACGAAGGTAATACCCTACATCCTTCTTGATTTATATTGATGAATATGAGTATTACAATAGTTGATCTACCTTGAGATCATAATGGATAACCCTAGAGGTCTAGCTTGTATGGCTATGATGATGAATCTCTCCCTCTCTACGGACTAAGTCCTCCGGTTTATATAGACACCGGGGAGATCTAGGGTTACACAAGGTCAGTTACAAAGAAAGGAATCTACATATTCGGTCGCCAAGCTTGCGTTCCATGCCAAGGAGAGTCCTATCCGGACACGGGTGCAGTCTTCGGTCTTTGCATCTTCACAGCCCATCACTCCGGCCCATGGCTAATAGGCCGGACGCCCGAGGACCCCTTAGTCGAGGACTCCCTCAGTAGCCCCTGAACCTGGCCTCAATGACAAGGTATCCGGCGCGTGGATCTGTCTTCGGCATTGCAAGGCGGGTTCCTCCTTCCGAACTCCAAGATAGTCTTCAGACGAAACAATCGTGTCCGGACCTGTAACACACACCACACACACAACTGCAGAGAGAATATAATTTTACACGAGTCCAATCTACTGACAACTTTCCGTAACATGACATCACATCTGTACGGTCATAATTTCGAACCGTTTTCCGTTTGCCGCCCCATGTCTCGAGACGTGGTTGCCATTGGCACATCTTGTCAATGCAGAGATCATGTCCCCTTATTATGGGATTCTCATTAATACGGGTGTTGGTAACCCAACCGTGCCGTTTTACACAGCCCTTGGGAATAGGCGAGTTTTAAGGTGAGTAGGGAGGCGTTCGACATTCGCGGCCTTTATAAGGGGATAAGGATTCGTCCTCACTCACCCCTGCCTCCTCCTTCCTCTGCCCATCCATTTTTGAGCTCCAGCGCCCAAGCTCTAGCTTCCCACGCCGGAGAAAGCACTCCAACCATGTCCGGATCCGGAGCTGGTGGCAAGTGGATGGCCTCCTCTGTTAATAGGAAAGACATCAAGGAGCTCTGAGAGGCCGGATACCTGGCCAAGGAGATCGATCACCGTCTCCCAGCCAAGGGACAGATCATCCCTACCCTAGAGCCCCATGAGAGGGTTGTGTTTCTCACACATTTCGTCCGCGGGCTGGGATTCCCTCTCCACCTGTTTGTCCGCGGACTGATGTTTTACTACGGGCTGGACTTCCATTTATTGTTGTGTTCGAGGCCTTTCTCCATTTATTGTTGTGTTTGAGGCCTTTCTCCATATCCCACCTCACTTCAGCCCATGGCTGAAGACCTTCAATATGAAGCCGAAGGTGGTGAGCGACCAGCAAGCAGACTGTAGAGGTGCCACGGTGGGCAAGATGCCCAATGTCACCTAGCCCGAAGGCTCCTTTGTGGAGATGGTGAAGGGGTGGCAGTCGGGGTGGTTCTACATCACCGAGCCGCGCAATACCAATTGGGCGGCGGCCCCCGAATTCCGATCCGGAGCTCCGACGCGGCTCACCTCCTGGCAAGAGAAGGGCCTAAACCGGGGCTCTTCGAGCGAGCTGACCGGGCTCCAGACGTGCATCCAGACCATGATAACCAAGAGGATCAACCTCGTCAACGTGATCCAGGTTATGCTCATTCGCCAGATCCTTCCGTGCCAACGCCGGACTTGCTATTTGTGGGAGTTCGATCCAGCCAAGCACCAGACGCTACTAGAGCTCTTTGGCGCGACGCACGAAGACATCTGTAAAATGCTCTTTAAGGCCAGTGAGACACCACCGCCCACGACCGAGGATCGCGGGCTCAGCTTAAAATGCCAGGCCAATTCGGTAAGTTCTTTCATGTTTTCAAGGTATTACCCCTACTGGCATATTTTGAGGAAGGAGTTTAAGCCTTCTTATCAATTTTTCAGGCCTGGATCTGTCAGATCACGGGTTCCGGCAAACCCTTAAGGTTCGAACACTGGGGTGCGCGCGAAGGTTTTCTCCCTATATATTCGCGCCCAAGCTCTCTAAGATCTCGCAGATGAACTCAACTAACTCACAAAACAGAAAGACACAAGATTTATACTGGTTCGGGCCACCATTGCGGTGTAATACCCTACTCCAGTGTGGTGGTGGATTGCCACTTGGGCTGATGAAGAACAGTTACAAGGGGAAGAACAACCTCTTGAGGTTGAGGTGTTCTTTTGCTTGGTGAACTTGTGTGGGTGAGATGATCTTGGATCTGCTTCCGACTTGTGATTAGGTCGATCCTCTCTTGTCTCCCTCGTCTCTCTCGTCCCTCTCTCTGTGGTGGCTAGTTCTACTTATATAGGCCCTGGTCCCCTCTCCAAATATTGAGCGGGAAGAGAGCCAACAACGGCCGCTTCGAAAGGGGACAACTAGTACAAGTTATCCTGACAAAAGGTGGTCTTCGCCTGACAAAGGCTCTAGTGATGACGCCGTCTTGGGCTCCATGGTGACCTCCATCCTGTCGTCCTTCTGGTCTTACTCTCGTTGCACCAATATGGAAATCTTTGCTTGATGCCTCGGTACTCCGCGTCTGCGCTTGCCCCCTTGGCACCAAAGAGGAAACAAGGACACTGCGCGCGCTGGCGCCCGCCTGGTCTCGATCGTCATGGCTCACATCACGAGGACCTCGCGAGGTTTGCCCTGCCTTGATCTCTCCGCCCCTCGTGAGCCTGCCTGGCGAGGCCGCTCCTGAGGTGGTCTTGCATCGTCCGCCTCGCGAGGCTTGGCCCCTCGCGAGGGTCTTGAATTCCTTGTGGATGAAGATGGTCCATACAGACCTGCCAGCCCAGCCACACCGTGGGCCGCAGGCAGGCAAGTCTGGGGACCCCCATTCCCAGGACGCTGACAGTAGCCACCGGGCCCAAGGCGCGCTCGGGCTTGGCTTCGAAGCGAAGCCAAAGGGTCAAGCACGGAGGGCCGCGGGTCCCCAAAGACCGCGGCCTCGGTTGACGCATGGCAGTTGATTGGACGTGGGCGTCTGCACTTCCCCATGCTGCCTCGGCAACTACCCGACTTGACAAGTCCCTGCGACATGCAAGGAAAGCCATCATTACCTGTGATCGTGGGGGTGCTGGTTGGCCCTCTCCTGCTATAAATGGGGAGGGGGGAAGAGCCCCCGTCGCTCATCTTCTCCATTCCACTCGCTCCTTCTTCCTCCGCTCCACTGCTAGCAGCAGCTTCTACGGCACCGATCCGTAGGTTTTCTGTTGAGGAGAAGGGAAAGGTTCCTGTCGATGTGCTGGCGCTGCTTCCGCCGAAGAAGAGGTAGATCCACTGCCGCGACGCCGCGGAGATGCAGGTGGTGACGAGGCCTTGGTGCGAGCGGCCTCCTCCTGGGTATCCACTGCCCTTGTACGCCCAAGCCGGGGGCTCGCGAGGAAGAAGCAACGGGTATCGGCGCGCACACCGCGACCAAGGTCGATGCGCCACGGCGACGAGTGCCGTCGCTCCTGGAGCCCACGCCGCAGACTCCTCACGCGAGCTCATGCTGTGGGCGGCGATGCCCCAAAGTTCCTGGATCCGCTTCCCGCGCTTCTTCTCCGATGTGATGCCACCTAGGGGGCCTCTCGATCTCGGGTTGTAGCATGCTGACTGCGATGCTCTGGCTACCGGAGCAGAGGTTGAAGCGGTTTCCACCGGCAAGATCTTCATGACCCATGCTACGTCTTGAGCTTGCGTTGGTTTTCCCCGAAGAGGAAGGGATGATGCAGCAGAGTAGCGTAAGTATTTCCCTCAGTTTTTGAGAACCAAGGTATCAATCCAGTAGGAGGCCATGCTCAAGTCCCTCGTACCTGCACAAAGCGATAGCTACTCGCAACCAACGCGATTAGGGGTTGTCAATCCCTTCACGGTCACTTACGAGAGTGAGATTTGATAGATATAATATTTTTGGTATTTTTGGTATAAAGATGCAAAGTAAAAAGTAAAAGCAAAGTAAAAAGCAAAGCAAGATTAAAGTGATGGAGATTGATATGATGAGAATAGACCCGGGGGCCATAGGTTTCACTAGTGGCTTCTCTCAAGAGCATAAGTATTCTACGGTGGGTGAACAAATTACTGTTGAGCAATTGACAGAATTGAGCATAGTTATGAGAATATCTAGGCATGATCATGTATATAGGCATCACGTCCGTGACAAGTAGACCGAAATGATTCTGCATCTACTACTATTACTCCACTCATCGACCGCTATCCAGCATGCATCTAGAGTATTAAGTTAAAAACAGAGTAACGCCTTAAGCAAGAAGACATGATGTAGAGAGATAAATTCATGCAATATGAAATAAACCCCATCTTGCTATCCTCGATGGCAACGATGCAATACGTGCCTTGCTGCCCCTTCTATCACTGGGAAAGGACACCGCAAGATCGAACCCAAAGCTAAGCACTTCTCCCATGGCAAGAACTACCAATCTAGTTGGCCAAACCAAACGGATAATTCGAAGAGACTTGCAAAGATAACCAATCATACATAAAATAATTCAGAGAAGATTCAAATATTATTCATAGATAGACTTGATCATAAACCCACAATTCATCGATCTCAACAAACACACCGCAAAAAGAAGATTACATCGAATAGATCTCCATAAGAGAGGGGGAGAACTTTGTATTGAGATTCAAAGAGAGAGAAGAAGCCATCTAGCTACTAACTATGGACCCGAAGGTCTAAGGTAAACTAGTCACACTTCATCAGAGAGGCTAGGATGATGTAGAAGCCCTCCGTGATGACGGCCCTCTTCCGGCGGAGCTCCGGAACAGGCCCCAAGATGGGATCTCGTGGATACAGAAAGTTGCGGCGGTGGAATTAGGTTTTTGGCTCCTGTTCTGATCGTTTGGGGGTACGTAGGTATATATAGGAGGAAGGAGTACGCCAGAGGAGCACCGAGGGGCCCATGAGGTAGCGGGGCGCGCCCTAGGGGGGGCGCCCCCACCCTCGTGACCGCCTCTTTTGTTCCTTGGAGCAGGGTCCAAGTCTCCTAGATCACATTCGGTGAGAAAATCACGTTCCCGAAGGTTTTATTCCGTTTGGACTCCGTTTGATATTCCGTTTCTTCGGAACACTGAATTAGGCAAAAAACAACAATTCTGAGCTGGGCCTCCGGTTAATAGGTTAGTCCCAAAAATAATATAAAAGTGGAAAATAAAGCCCAATATAGTCCAAAATAGTAGATAATATAGCATGGAGCAATCAAAAATTATAGATACGTTGGAGACGTATCAACCCATGGCTGGGGATAGGTCGTGCGGGTTTGCCATGCGGAGGGCGCCCTCGCGATCCACTTCGAGTACGATGGCGCCTCCACACTGTTCTTCAAGGTCTTCGACGCGGAGGGTCGCCGCTTGGAGTGCTGCCCGAGGTAGAGCGCCAGGACGATGCGCGCCCCACTCGGGGCTGCTCTAGCAGCAGTGATTCTTGGGAGTCCAGCAGTTCTCCCGAGCTGTACGATACTCCGGAGACGAGCGACGATAGCTACGTGCCCCCGAGCTCTCGCCACGCTCGAAGCAAGGCCGCAACGTCCAGCCGCCGCTGTCGCTGATCTAGATGGGGTTGGCGCCGGCCTCCCGCGGCCCACTGTTGATGATGGCTTCGGTCGCGGGGGTGTGTAGATAGGATTCTCCTAGGTTCGTGTCTTTTGTTCCCTGCGAGGAATCAAGAAATACCCATGGGGGCGTGTAAAGGGTTTGCATTGTCTTTTTTTGATGTTATCCCAATTAAGGAAGCCTTGTTAGTGCAAGTCCTATTTAGGATCGGTCTTCCCTTTCCAACCTCGCGACAACTTGTTGTTATATGCTGACAGGTCCTGGTCCCTAGGCAAGCTTCGGCCGTCGCTGGTATGCCAGGTCGCGTGCCGTGGTCAAGGCCAGGAGGTGAGCGGCCCGAGGTCCAGTAAGAGCCTCTGAGGCGTGATGCTCAGGGGATCCCCTTTAGCGCTCAAGCAGCTGTGGTAAGATAAGAAAGGGAGGCGACGTTCCCGCAATAGGGCCATGGCGAGCATGTCCCCTAGGTCCCAACGATTGGTTGATCTGAGCTTGTGACTTACCTTGGCGGTCCGGGGTCGATTCTTCGTGATGCGCCAGATCGGTGCGTGATCATCCACATCATAGCTAGGACAGGCCCATACGAGCCCTCCCCCTTCAGTACTCTCCTTTGTGCTCTACGTCCTCAGGTCCCGGCCCTCGAGCGAGCTCAGCCGCCGCTGGTATGCCAGGTCGCGTGCCATGGTCAAGGCCAGGGGGTGAGGGCTGGAGAGCCAGTAAGAGCCCCTGAGTCGTGATGCTTAGGAGCCCCCCTTTTAACGTGCAAGCAGATTACTTGGAAGAGGTGGGAGCTCACGGTGCCGCCTAGTGCTATCCTCGTGACATTCCTGCGAGCCAGCACAAGGAAGAACACGATCTGCCATTATGGTTGCCAGCCTGCCACTGGTTGCTCCGCGAGGGGGTGAAGGCACTGAGGGCCTGGTGAGGTGACGTGCGCGGGGCGTGCCGCGAGCCAGAGCTCGACCGCTCAGGTTTATCGACGTGGTAGGGACGGACCAATGCACCAGCGCCGTGCTAGCATGTTGAGACCCCGTGGGAGGCGACAATTTAGCAGGTAGTAATCATAGGTAGATCGAACATGAGAGTAGCAGGCTTAAGCAAGTGCATGAGAGATACATGCCACTGGGTCAGGCCCAAGCGACTTGGGGATGATGCAGCCCGAGGGGCGCCCCCAACAAGGTAATCTAAAGACATAAGAAAAGGGATACATGCCACAGGGACAGACCCATGCAGCCTGGAAATGATGCAGCCCGAGGGGCGCTCCTAGCTAAATGACTTGGAAAGATGTCACCTGGTCATGTTGACGAAGGAGAGTTGAGGCAACTGAAGGTGCACGGTGAAGTGATTTCTCCTCACGAGCCTCCGGAGCTCTGAGCCTCGGGAGGCTCTGGGGGCTCAGGTTGTTCCTTGAGGACCGTCTCCATATGCATCAGGACGGCGTGGTTCCTGGCTTCCTGATCTGCTAGGATGCGCCACAAGTTGGATGGTAGGCGGACGATACACTTGGCAGGCAAAAGGGCATGCAAACGTAGCTGTGCGGTGGGCCCTTGCAGTGTCCCGCGCGCGAAGGCCAGAAAAGCTCCTGAGAAGCGGCCCTGTTGAGTCCTGGAACGTCGATGCAAACACGCAGCTCGACATCCTCGCCTGGATGGGAAGCTGCGTCTCGCGAGCGGCAGTCGCCGCGCATGGCCCTTACGTCTTGCAACTCCTGGGTGGTCATGGTGATGAACTCCTGAACGGTGGGCGATCCTTGCCCCATGCCCTCCTCAGGGAAACGCGTCGTGAAGCATGCCTCCAAGTGGTGCCCGAGCGCCTCCCTCATGATGTGGGCAAAGTCTGAGGCCTTCCAGAAGAAAGCCCCCGAGCTCTGCCCGAGAAGGGCGCTGGGCGCGCCTTCCTATGTGATGGAGGGAGATGCCCCTGGAGCGGGCGCTAATCCTGACAAGACTTCGGCCGTGGTGTCACCCTCCTGAGGTCCTGTGCGTCGCAGCTACTTCTTCTTGGGGATGGCCTCGAGAGGGCCCTCGCCCTTGCTGTCAGGGTCGTCGATTGCTGCAGCTTGGAAGGCACGCTCGAGGGAGCACACCGCATCTCTCTCTTCACATGGGACCGTGATGATCCCGCTGCTTCCCAGCATCTTGAGGACATTGTAGCCGTGATGGGTTACTGCCATGAACTTGGCCAGGGCTGGATACCCGAGGATGGCGTTGTACGGCAGACGGATCTGCGCGGCATCAAAGTCGATGAGCTCGGTGCGGTAGTTCTTGCGTTCCCCGAAGGTGACAGGGAGGTGGATCTGCCCTATCGGTGTGGTAGAACCGTCGGTCACTCCTGAGAAAGGCTTGGTGGGCTGAAGCTGGTCATACGACACTTGGAGGCTGTCGAACGTGTCGACGGACAGGACGTTGAGCCCTGCGCCGCTGTCGATGAGGGTCTTGGTAACTTGCACGTTGCTGATGACTGGGGAGCAGAGCATCGGGAGGGTGCCAGCGGTAGCTGCGCACTTGAGCTGGTCTGCAGAGTTGAACGCAATGGGGCACTGAGACCATTTGAGCGGGCGCGTGGCTTCGAGCTTGGGGAGGACTGCATTCACTTCACGAGCAAACTGCTTGAAGATATGCTGCGAGGCTGGGGCCTAGGCTCTACCCAAGATGCAGGCGATAGCACGTGGTTCCTGGAAGCCCCCAGCCCCCTCGTCCTGATGGTGTTCGTCATTCCTTCTTGGCGGTGGTGGCAGCGGAGGGAGCCTGGCGTTTCCTTGAGGACAATCCTCACGAGGCTGATCCCTCCAGGCGCCCTCGTGAGGCTGGTCCTGCCAGCGGTCCTCACGAGGCCGATCGCGCCACTCCTGGCGCGGGCCACGGTCGTCCCAGCGTCCGCCACCACGTCCTCCTCCTTGGCCGTAGCCTCGTTCGCCACACTCGAGGCGTCGACCGAAGCGCCCTTCGCGAATGGCCCTGAGCTCTTGACAGTCGCTGGTGTTGTGGGTGCTCAGGTTGTGGAAAGCGCAGAATGGACGGCTGCCCTTGGATGACTCTGGTTGGTCTCTGCCACGCTTGGTGTCTGGTTCCTCTACAAGCACGACTTCTCCCTTGCGCTTCACGTCCTTGGCCGTGGCTATCTTCTCCTCTAGGTCCGCAGCAAGGAGCTTGAGGAGGGAGAGGCGCCCCTCCTCAGCTCTAGCACACTTGGTCGTGATGTTGAACAACTCCGGGGTCGTGCACAGCTCTTCATGGATGGAGAGCTCCTCCTTTGTCTTGACATCGCGGACGCCATCAGAGAATGCATAGATGATGGCCTCGTCGGTCACCTCGGGGATCTTGATCCGTGCACTATTCAAGCGCTGAATGTACTTCTGCAGGGTCTCTGCTGGTTGTTGCTTGATGCGGCGCAGGTCGCCCGCGACCGGTGGGCGGTCGCGAGTGCCCTGGAAGTTGGCGATGAAGCGGGTGCGCATTTCGTCCCAGGAGGAGATTGAGCCCGGAGGCAGGTTTAGGAACCAGGAGCGTGCGCCTTCCTTGAGAGCCATGGGAAATCAGTTCGCCATGACCTTCTCATCGCCGTTGGCCGCTTAGATGCTCAGCTCATAGAGCTGCAAGAACTCTTCGGGGTCGGGGGTGCCGCCGTAGCGAGGAGGCAGATCTGGCTTGAACTTGCCCGGCCAGGCAACGCTGTGCAGCTCGGGGGTGAAAGCGCGGCAGCCAGCTGTGGTCACCAGGACCCGCCTTGGGGGTGGAGCTTGGTCTTGATGGAGTCTGTGCCCTGCCGCTACAGATGGCACGTGAACTTGCCGCAGCAGCCAGTCCTAGCTTGGTGGCGCAAGGAGCGGGGGAGCATTTTGTTGCGGTCGAAGGACTTCTTGATAGCTTCTCTGTTCACGCACGGGTGCTGGACGCGGCGGGTCGCGTCATGGAGCCGCACGTCTTGGCGCTAGGGCGCCGTCTTGGGGCTGAGGTGGTGGAGGCGCTCCGTGAGCTACTTCGGCCGTAGCTGGCGGAGGGCGAGGCGGAGAGAGGGATGGCGCAGGGGAGCCCCCTGCGGCGCGGATAAGCTCGGCGATGTGGTCGAGCCAGTCCTCGTAGAGGTCGTTGACCGGACGGTAGCGCAGGAGCTCGTGCTCCATGAGGAGTGCAGCCCGTGCATCCATGGGAGGGCGACGTGCATGTGAAGAGAACCGACCGAGGTCAGCAATGGAGTGGCGGTGCGGCCGTCCCGCCGCAACGAGGGATACAACGAGGATGCTTGCTACTCGTTCCCCTCCGGGCCGGTGGCGGCGTTGGTGGCAGGCGACGGGGAACGACGAGGTGGCCCGCCGACGGGAGCCATCTGAGCAACATGGGCGGCGAGGGAAGCCTGACGCTCGGCACGAGCGCGGCACACATCTGCCATGGAGACGGCGAAGCAACGGAGCGCGGAGCGACAGAAGCAAGCTTCGGCGCACCCCTACGTGGCACGCCAAATGTCGGATCACGGGTTCCGGCAAACCCTTAAGGTTCGAACACTGGGGTGCGCACGAAGGTTTTCTCCCTATCGATCCACCCCCTAGCTCTCTAAGATCTCGCAGATGAACTCAACTAACTCAGAACATAGAAAGACACAAGATTTATACTGGTTCAGGCCACCGTTGTGGTGTAATACCCTACTCCAGTGTGGTGGTGGATTTCCTCTTGGGATGATGAAGAATAGTTAGAAGGGGAAGGACAGTCTCCTGAGGTTGAGGTGTTCTTGTGCTTGGTGAATTTGTGTGGGTGAGATGATCTTGGATCTTCTTCCGACTTGTGATTAGGTCGATCCTCTCCCGTCTCCCTCATCTCTCTCGTCCCTCTCTCTGTGGTGGCTAGTTCTACTTATATAGGCCCTGGTCCTCTCCCCAAATATTGCACGGGAAGGGAGCCAACAACGGCCGATTCGAAAGGGGACAGCTAGTACAAGTTATCCTGACAAAAGGTGGTCTTCGCCTGCCAAAGTCTCTGGTGATGACGCCGTCTTGGGCTCCATGGTGACCTCCGTCCTGCCGTCCTTCTGGTCTTGGTCTCATTGCACCAATATGGAAATCTTTGCTTGATGCCTTGGTACTCCGTGTCTGGGCTTGCCCCCTTGGCACCAAAGAGGAAACAAGGACACTACGCGCGCTGGCACCCGCCTAGTCTCGATCGTCTTGGCTCACGTTACGAGGACCTCGCGAGGTTTGCCCTGCCTTGGTCTCTCCGCCCCTCGTGAGCCTTCCTGGCGAGGCCGCTCCTGAGGAGGTCTTGCGTCATCCGCCTCGCGAGGCTTGGCCCCTCGCGAGGGTCTTGAATGCCTTGTCGATGAAGATGGGCCGTACAGACCTACCAGCCCATCCACGCCGTCGCCGCAGGCAGGCAAGTCTGGGGACCCCCGTTCCCAGGACGCCGAAAGGATTGATATAGCGGGGCGGATTAACTGTCCGGCTCCGCTACCCTAAGACCAAGAAACCCCACTTATGATGAAAATGCTGTTTCCGGCACCTTATGAGGTGCGAAGAAGGCCAATAAAACGGCCAAAGGGGCCAGGAGTGGCCTTCGCCGAAAAGGTGCTTCGGACGTGACGTCCGGAGACGTGACTCCCTCTTCATCCGCCGAAGACGATGATGAAGAGGAGGAAGAAAACGACTCCCCCCTGAGGAGGGAAGGGAGAATAGGGGGGCCTCCCCAACTCTGGAGGCGAAGGCGCCCAAGAGGGGGAAGGGCTCCCTCACGGATAACTCCGCATGGGATGTCGATAGCAGTCCGGAGCGACCCCCCCCCCCCGAACCAAACCTCAGGCTGCCTCGTAAGTACCTTATGTACATCCAAATGTCTGGCCTTTCCATTTTGTGATATTAATATTTATATTATGCCGTCATGGGACAGCTCCCTGTGATCCTCGACAAAGGGTTCGCTAGATTCAAAGGAGATGACCAGCATGTCACCGCCGCCCGCTCACTCCCCCAAGGCCAAGGACGAAGCAGAGGTGTTGTCCCTAAGGACTTTCCCAGGCCGGGGAGAGGCTCTGGAGGCACCAAAAGGTGATTCCTCCATCGCCGGACATCAGCAGGAGCCAATCCCCATGGAGACTAGTGGTGAGGAGGGCCGTGTTCAGTCCGTCTCTCAGCCGGATTTGATTTCGGAGACCAATGTGGCTCCCAAATCTGGCACGCTACCTCCTTCGAAAGAAGGGGGTATGCGTATTCCGCCGGTGACCCCTGTCCAACCCGGGGCACCGGATAATCTGCTAGAAGCGCTGCGAGGCGCGTCCATTGTGGATGAGCACCGTGTCCTTATGGCCACGATAATCGAGAAGGTTCAGTCCGCCAAAAGCGGACTGACCAAAGTGTGCGCTAGCCTTTTAACAGGCTTTGAGGTAAGTAATGTAATTGTAGAAAGGATATCACAGTGTAGATAGTTGCCCCGAATGCTCTGTTCGGTGTCCAGAAAGGAAAAGCCGAACAGAGGATCAAAATAATTTTTGCAGGAGTCTAACATAAGATGTCTATGTGAATAAGTAGGCGTCGCTGCTGGCTGCTGCCGCTCATACTGCGGAGGTCTCCAAACTGAAGCAGAACCTGGAACGGGCCGAGAAAGAGCTCGACCTCGTAAAGAAGCAGCTGGAGGACAACCAAGGTATGCAGTAACCTGCGTGTATATTTAGGAGGGATGAATGGTTCGTGCTGACTGAGGTGACATGAACTTTATTAGGGTCCACGACCGCGGTGGCAGTCCTCAAGAAGGCGTTAGACGAGGCCGAGGACAAAGCGACCAAGGAACGCGTCGTGCGCGAGAAGCACGAGCCCCGGATGAAAGTGCAACTATCCCTAGGTGGTTTTGGTAATTCATAACAACATATAGCTCATTGAGCTAATGCTATTCCAAGATGATTATTTTAGGAAAGCTCAATGATTGGCATGGCATGGATGTGAAAGTGGAACCCTCAAAATGCTAAGGACAAAGGATTGGCTCAAGCTCAAAAGCTCAAGACTCTTCATTTTATATTTTAGTGATCCAAGATCACATTGAGTCTTTAGGAAAAGCCAATACTATCAAGGAGGGATGAGGTGTTGCTTAATGAGCCTCTTGCTTCATGTTCTTAGTGATATGCTCCAAAACCCTCAACTACTTTCCCATATCCACATATGACTTAAACCCTAAAGCCAAACTCGGTCCTACCGATTCTTTCTATCCGGCGCCACCGAGTTTCACTTGTCATAAGCCACTGCCAAACCCTAGCAATTCGGTTCTACCGATAGGGATCTCGGTCTCACCGAGATGGGATTGAAAACTCTCTATTTCCCTTTCGTAACTTTTCGGTCTCACCGAAAGAGCGGATCGGTCCCACCGAGATTGCAATGTAAATTCAGTGTTTCCTTTTTGTAACTTTTAGGTCTCACCAAAAGAGCAAATCGGTCCCATCGAATTTGCCTGACCAACTCTCTGGTTAGCTAATTACCAAAATCGGCCTCACCGAGTTTGTGTAATCGGTCTCACCGAGATTACGTTATGCCCAAACCCTAACCATATCGGTCCTACCGAGTTGCATGTCAGTCCCACCGGAAATCTCTAACGGTCACTAGGTTTACATTTTCGGTCCGACCGAGTTTGTTGATTCGGTCCCACCGAGATTGGAAAACTGTGTGTAACGGTTGGATTTTGTGTGGAGGCTATATATACCCCTCCACCTCCTCTTCATTTGTCGAGAGAGCAATCAGAACACATACACAATTCCAACTCATATGCTCTGAGAGAGAACCACCTACTCATGTGTTGAGATCAAGACATTCCATTCCTACCTTATTAATCTTGATCTCTAGCCTTCCCAAGTTGCTTTCCACTCAAATCTTCTTTCCACAAAATCCAAATCCTATGAGAGAGATTTGAGTGTTGGGGAGACTATCATTTGAAGCACAAGAGCAAGGAGTTCATTACCTACACACCATTTGTTACTTCTTGGAGAGTGGTGTCTCCTAGATTGGCTAGGTGTCACTTGGGAGCCTCCGACAAGATTGTGGAGTTGAACCAAGGAGTTTGTAAGGGCAAGGAGATCGCCTACTTCATGAAGATCTACCGCTAGTGAGGCAAGTCCTTCGTGGGCGATGGCCATGGTGGGATAGACAAGGTTGCTACTTCGTGGACCCTTTGTGGGTGGTTGCTTCTTCGTGGACCCTTCGTGGGTGGAGCCCTCCGTGGACTCGCGCAACCGTTACCCTTTGTGGGTGGAGCCCTCCGTGGACTCGCGCAACCGTTACCCTTCGTGGGTTGAAGTCTCCATCAACGTGGATGTAGGATAGCACCACCTATCCGAACCACGGGAAAAACATCCGTGTCTCCAATTGCGTTTGAATTCTCCAAACCCTTCCCTTTACATTCTTGAAAGTTGCATGCTTTACTTTCCTCTGCCAATATACTCTTTGCATGCTTGCTTGAATTGTGTGATGATTACTTGACTTGTGCTACAATAGCTAAAATCTGCCAAGAACTAAAATTGGGAAAAGGTTAAGTTTTTATTTGGTCAAGTAGTCTAATCACCCCCCCCCTCTAGACATACTTTCGATCCTACACCGGATCAGCGAGGTCCAGCAAGAGCTCCAGGACGCCATCAAGAAGTACGAGTCCCTGGAGCGTGATTCTAAGACGCAAGGGTCCGAACTTGCAAAGGCCCGCCAGAGCGCACAAGATGCCTGAGACGAAGCCGAGAGTGCCCTTCAGGAAATCCAGGCGTCCAAGAAGATCGTCGCGGGTAAGGCTTTCGTTATGCAAAGCAAGTCTGCGAAGGAAGCGTTCCTTTTACTTACCCGAATTTGGAGCTCTCCAGGGGCGTTTACCCACGCAGCGTAGCGGATGCTGCCGAGTTCTATCGGGCCAAAGAAGGGAGTTCTACAAAGAAGTTGTTCTGGTCTCAATACCTTGGACCAAAACATCCGGTGCCCTTCAGCGACCAGCTGAAACAGTTGGTCGAGTTGCACAAGGTGGCCGAGCTAGCCATGAAGGGCCTAATAGTCTGACTATGGCCTGCCGAGCCTATGCCTAGCAGCTACTTCGGACTGGTGAAGCGGCTTGTGGGTGCCTGCCAACGACTTGAAGTTATAAAGCGGTCGGTTTGCATCGAAGGTGCACGGATGGCCTTTTCCCGCGTCAAGATGCACTGGGCGAAGATGGATGCTAAGAAGCTAATGACCGAGGGGCAGCCTGAGGGCAAGGAGCACCGCCGACCCGAGTTATATTTTGATGGTGTCCTAGAGGGATCCCGCCTTGTGGCGGAGCAATGTACGAAGGATGTTATATTTCCATGAAAACATTCGTATTATCCTGTCCTGTAATATGGAACAATGATGTTATGTGATATAATGCTTGTGATTTTAAATTTTTACCTCTTGTGCGGCCATTTGCGAAATCTGAGGGTTGACCAGTCGTCTGCTTCTACCCCGACGTAGATAGTACGGGGGTGTTCGGGATAAATCTAAACACTCTTTACTCCATATTCTGGTCCTTAAAGGAGGTGTTTAGCGCAACGAACAAGGCAATCAGACTATACGGCCGTTATCGCCCTCACTTAGCCATAGGAGTTTGACAATGAGAATTTTGGCGAAGCCCCTAGTATTCGGAAGGCCGAACAGGGGGCGCTATACACACTTGATCGGATAAAAACCGATTCCTCGCGTAAAGCGGAAAAAATCTCTAAGGATTTGAAACCTCTCGAACAGCTGACCAGCTCTCGCTGCATCATGACAGTCAGTTTTCGGCTTTCTCTACTGAGGTGCTCGTCTGGAAGAACTGGGACACAATCGCAGTAGTTCTCCCTTTACTACCCTAGCCGATATAGTGGAACATAAGGTAGTAAGCACAGGAGCCAGGCAACCCAACTATTGACCAAAGACATGATTCAGAGCCGATGCATATAATGCTATAAGTTTGGGGTGCCGAACTGTACTGTAAAAATTGTTCAGACTTTGTTGCCGTATTGCGGGGCGCGATTGTAATGCCCCGAGACTGATGTGCCAGTTGTCTCCCAGTTATTCGCCGTCGTTGCCATGTCTTTTGCTTGCGTGTTGCATCTTGTCATGTCATCATGTGCATTGCATCATCATGTTTTCGAAACTTGCATTAGTCCGATTTCCCCCAGTTCCGTCCGTTGTCCGTTCTGAGCCCAGACTCACTTGCACGCGCCCGCGGCATGTCCGAAATATTATTTTATAAGTGGCCAGAAAATGTTCTTGGAATGGGATGAGAGTTGGCGTGTGGTATTATTATAGTGTAGATAGACCGCCTGTCAAGTTTCATCGCATACGGAGTTCGTTTGATAGCCCAACCGTTAAACTATAGCGGCAATATAGCCGGTCTATCGTCGGACATTTTCGGTCTCCGGAAACAGTCGCCGGGCCTCCCTCTCTTCTCTTCTCTCAGCTCGAGACCATCTACACAGCCCAATACCTACCGCCAGATCCAACCTAAGCTTTCTCGTCATCCCGCGGCCCTCCTCACGCGCGCGTCCGATAGATGTCCCGGACCCGACCCGGACTAATGTTACCGTTGTGTCCGGAACATCCCCAAACATCTACAAAATATCACCGTTTTCTTATTTAGGATCCCTAGCCTATTTTTCCCGACCGTCCGATTACGATCGAAGGGACGGATTAGCCCCTACCCAAAAATCTCCTGCTATATATATAGGTCCAACCCTAACTTCTAGGGAGTTTGTCCCATCCATCCCCTGCCCGCCGCCACCTACCTACCTTCTCCCTCGGGATCTGTCTGATCCATTCACCAACCACATCCAGCCCGAAGCTGCCTCCTCCTTCCTCGCGTTTGAACCCGAGGCGCCCCTGCGCCGTGCTCCTCTCTTGCCCGTGTCTCTGCCACGTACAGCGCCCGACGCCGGTGGGCTGCAGCAGCAGCTCCCGCATCCCCGACTCCCGAGCACCTCCCCCCTCGTCGTCTCAGGACCCGCCATGGATACCCCATCGCCTCGCCAAGTACCTCGTGGGAGAGCACCTCCATGGAGCCGAGGAGCTCCTGCATGTTGTCTCCGCCCCAGCGCACCTTGCCTCTGCCGTCTCCAGCACCTTGCCGGCGAGCACAACCGCTGAAGCTGCTTCGTCCCCTCGCCATCGAGCATCAGCAGGCCGCCGCACCTCCGCTGTGTCTCCCCTCCCTCTCTGTTTGTCTGCAGAACGAGCCCAACCGCCGGCTGGCCTGCCTCCACTTTGATCCAGCAGGAAATGAGAGCCGACGACCTCCATGCTCGGACCCAGCCGCCTCCTGCCACCGTTCACCTCGCCCTGCGCCTCAAGTTCCTCCCTCTGAAATCCTCTCTGCGTTTTACTAGGGAAAAGGCTCCGCCCCCTTCAGCTTCGCCCGCGCGCCACCTCGCCGGAGAACACCGTCACACACCTGGATCCCCCCGTCTCCGCCGCCTCCTTGCGTTCCCCGCGTGGACGTGGTCCCCTGTCCCACCTGAAGCCATCACAGTCGGCTTCAGTCTCTACATCAAGCAGAGAAGGGCGACGCCTGCTGCCTCGTGCCTCCTCTTCGCTTGCGTGGGCTGCAAGAGCGCCAAGGCCCAGCGCATCTCCGACCCAGCTTGCCCTCTGTCGGCCTCCTCCTCCCCACCAGCCGAGTTGAAGCCCGTGGTGAAAGTGAGCAGCCCCTCCAGCGCCCCCTTTCATGTGCACTTCTGGGCCTGCCAGTTTTGGCCCGTGGTATCTTTTTTTTAGTCCAAGGATTTTCCATATTATCCTGAGACTGCAGATTTGACAGAAAGCCCCCTAAACAACATGCATATAATAACTCACAAACGATGCATCATATTAAAATGATTTATATATGAAAGTTGCTTAGAATTTTGTGTAGTTTCATAATATGTCATTTCCATCCATGTTTAAAATGCTTAAAATGATGTTTGCTTTAATTTGCTCCTATGCCATGATAAAATGTTTTAATTCATAACTAAATAACCGTAGCTCGGTTTTAAATAATCTTTATATGTAAATGGGGTAGAAAAATGCCTAGTTTAACATGGTAGCATCACTTTGCATGTTTAACAAATCTAAAATTATGTTTAGGGCAGAACAGTACCATAACCAAAAATATGCACATGAGGATTTTTCCGGACTTGTTGCTTGTTGTTCCGGCCTCATTTAAACTTGTCTAGATTAGGTAGTTTTATTATGCTTCTCCTCTTGCCATGTTTAACAACATTTAATATTGTTGAGTACCTAAACGAGAGAGAACTAAATAAGTCATGTGGTGTTTTCTTCAATATGCAACTCCGTTGCATATTGAGATCCATTTAATTTGTAGGATTGCTTGTGCTCTTTGCCATGCCATGCATATTAAACCGGACATGCATCATACTTGGTTGTGCATCATGTCATGCTTATGTGGTGGTTGTTTACTATGTTGTTTGCTTCTTTCCGGTGTTGCTTCTTCGGGTTGGTGCTGGTAACTTCGTGTTGTGAGGATTCGTTCGTGTACGTCCGCTTTGTCTTCTTCATGGACTCATTCTTATTCCTTGCGGGATCTCAGGCAAGATGACCATACCCTCAAAATCACTTCTATCTTTGCTTGCTAGTTGCTTGCTCTTTTGCTATGCCTATGCTGTGATACCTACCACTTGCTTATCATGCCTCCTATATTGTTGAACCAAGCCTCTAACCCACCTTGTCCTAGCAAACCGTTGTTTGGCTATGTTATCGCTTTGCTCAGCCCCTCTTATAGCATTGTTAGTTGCAGGTGAAGATTGAAGTTTGTTCCTTGTTGGAACATGGAGATGTTGTTCCTTGTTGGAACATGTTTACTTGTTGGGATATCACAATATCTCTTATTTAATTAATGCATCTATATACTTGGTAAAGGGTGGAAGGCTCGGCCTTATGCCTAGTGTTTTGTTCCACTCTCGCCGCCCTAGTTTCCGTCATATCGGTGTTATGTTCCCGGATTTTGCGTTCCTTACGCGGTTGGGTGATAATGGGAACCCCTTGACAGTTCGCCTTGAATAAAACTCTTCCAGCAAGGCCCAAAATTGGTTTTACCATTCGCCACCTAGCCTTTTTCTATCCCTTGGGTAGGCCTGCCCAAGGGTCATCTTTATTTTAACCCCCCCGGGCCAGTGCTTCTCTAAGTGTTGGTCCAACTAAGCGATGTCCGGAGCTACCAGGGGCAACTCTGGGCTGGCCCACCCGACGTCTTGCTCATTCGGTGTGCCCTAAGAACGAGATATGTGCAGCTCCTATCGGGATTTGTTGGCACATCTGGGTGGCTTTGCTGGTCTTGTTTTACCATTGTCGAAATGTCTTGTAACCGGGATTCCGAGTCTGATCGGGCCTTCCCGCTAGAAGGAATATCCTTCGTTGACCGTGAGATCTTGTGATGGGCTAAGTTGGGACACCCCTGCAGGGATTTGAACTTTCAAAAGCCGTGCCCGCGGTTATGGGCAGATGGGAATTTGTTAACATCCGGTTGTAGAAAACCTGAAATTGACCTGAATTAAAATGCTTCAACCGCGTGTGTAACCGTGATGGTCTCTTTCCGGCGGAGTCTGAGAAGTGAACACGGTGTTGGAGTAATGCTTGACGTAGGTTGTTCTAGGATCACTTCTTGATCATAGTTGTTCGACCGTGCTTTTGCCTTCTCTTCTCGCTCTCATTTGCTTATGTTTTAGCCACCATATATGCTAGTCGCCTGCTGCAGCTCCTCCTCATACCTTTTACCTTACATATAAGCTTAAATAGTCTTGATCGTGAGGGTGTGAGATTGCTGAGTCCCCGTGACTCACGGATACTTCCAAAACCAGCTTGCAGGTGCCGTTGAACCGTGCAGATGACGCAACCAAGCTCAAGCAGGAGCTCGATGAAGATCTTGTCCTTTGTTTTGTTTCATTCTAGTTGATCAGGAGTGGAGCCCAGTTGGGGTCGACCGGGGATCTGTGTAGCATTTGGGGTAGTCTTCTTTTATTTTGGCTCCGTAGTCGGGCCTTGATTGTATCTGGTTGATGTAATGCTTTATTCATGTAATTGTGTGAAGTGGCGATTGTAAGCCAACTATGTATCTCTTTCCCTTATGTATTACATGGGTTGTGTGAAGATTACCTCACTTGCGACATTGCTTTCAATGCGGTTATGCCTCTAAGTCGTGCTTCGACACGTGGGAGATATAGCCGCATCAAGGGCGTTACAAGTTGGTAATCAGAGCCTTCCCCGACCTTAGGAGCCCCCACTGCTTGATCGTTTTTAGCAGCCGTTGTTGAGTCTAGAAAAATGTTCTGAGTCATTTAGGAATTATATATCGGGGAGTTTAGGAATTCTTTTTACTCCCCAGTCCCTTCATCGCTCTGGTAAGGCATCCTGACGTAGAGTTTTGACTTTTCTCTTCCCAAATTTCACTAAATTTTTTTAGGATCACGCGGGTATCTTGGAATCGTTCCAATGGTTTTGTGATGAGAACATTGTTCTTGGTGCCTCTTGTCATTTAGGGGTTGTGGCGGTGTCCCGGGGAGTTGAGCTCTAAGGTGTTGTCGTCACAATTTTATCGTTGCAGTTCTGGAATACCTGAGTTTAGTTTCGCCGACATCGAAAATCTCTTTTATGCAGTTGTTGGTGAGATAACCTCGACGCCACCCAGTACTGGGGCGGGAGTTCGGAAGTATTGCCATAACTTGTATAACGGATGCTTTTCGAAGGTTGAGGTAGACGATTTCCGAAGGTTTCTTGGTTATGTGTTGAAGGATGGATACAGCTGGACGTAGGATTTGTTATTTTTGGGTGAGATATTATGCTTCCCTTGTATCCCCAACACCTGATTGCATAACCGGAAAATTTCAGGAGTTTATAAGTGGGAATTCAAGTAGCTCTTGGGATATCTTTCCAACAGATGTATGATATGAAATTGGGGTTCGACGTCTAGTGGTCCGCCTATTCACGGTTGGTTCTACAGTGGTCTTGTTGTGTCTTAAAGATTCCTTGGCTATGCCGACTCGGGGACGCTTCGTATGTCATGTGCACTGCCTTGTACATGATGGTGCCGTACGATCGAGCCCGTGTAGGCCCCACCACGAAAACTTCGGACGAAATCTCTATCATATGTTTGTTCTGGCTTATTCTGCAAGCCAATCCTTTGTTTTGTTTTGAGTTGTGGTATTCGACTTGCTTCGAAGTCAAATGTTGATTCCATACCTTCCCCAAGTGGTGTTCTCATGTTCTTATGTGAATACTAATCCTTCTTGATAATCGAGATTGTCATGTCAATCCTTTTCAACCGGCGTGTTTCTCTTCAAGTGGATCCGATCATTTCAACATCCGCAAGTTCAATTCAAGTCTTCTCAACGGCGTTTATTTCATCTGTCTTCAAGTTGCCTTTGTTTTTTTCCCCCCCCCCCCCCCCTTTTTTTTTTGGACTAAGATTTTTCTTAATCAAATATCCATTTTATTCATGTGAAGTCTCTTCTTTTTTTCCTTTCAATGTTCTTATCCGGTGATTCTCATGGTCATTCTAACGGGGCCTCAAGTTCATCATTCTTCTTTTTTTTTCTCTGGTGGTTTCAAGTCAAGCTTTGTTGATCATATATTTTCCTCATTTCAATACCTTCTCATACCGGTGCACCTCTTAATCATCTACTCCTCGCTATTCATTTGTTTCGGAGTGCCGAAGATGTCTTAGAAGATTCGTGTTTCCACTCTGCTTTCGTTCAAGATCTTTCGAGGATGTCACCTCATTCAAGCCATTTAATTCAACCGGTGCAACCTCTCTTTTAAATCATTTCAACAGTGTTTCTTTTGAGTGGGCCTTAACCCACAGGTCTTTTCCCAGGATCTTACCTGACTCTTCTTATTTTCCCGGCGTTACTCTCAAATTCTTTTCCAAGTTTGACGTAAGAATGAGTTATCATCAGTCAAATGCCTTTCTCCAAGATCGGTTAAATTATTTTCATCGTTGGCTCAACTTTTCCATTTTTCATCCCGGGGTATCTCAACAATTTGGTGGTGTTTCTCATCGTCATTCTCAGATTTTGAAGACCGAAGAAGAGTTTCTTTTAAATATTGCCCCTTTCTCTGCCATCCTCTCATAATTGTTTTCGGTTGTGAGATTTTTTCACCCATCCGGAGCAATTCAAGATTCTGTTCAGTTTGATTATCCGGAGCCCATCATCTAAGATTTATTCATTCCAGTTTTCAGCTCTCATACTCTAAATCATACCGGTGTCTAAATCAAGGATTCTCTAATCAGCTCGTAATCTTTTCATTATCATGGGTCTAAATTCTCTCAAGCATCTTCGTTTAATTGCTAATTCTTCCCGGTGTGTCTTCATGTTTTAATCGTTCTTTTCAATTCTTACGGTGGTTCATTCAAGAGTTTTCTTCCTTCGAGTATCATATCTATGCATTCGTGCTTTTCAAATTCTACCAGTGGATCGTTGAAGAATTTCTCAAGTTTGCGCTATATCTATCTTGATCTTTCTACGAGGATAAGTAGTATGCCAAATCCGTTGCTTGTCAGCAATTAAATTGTTGAAGGATACGCAGAACATAATTCTTATTCTTGTTTCACCCAAATGATTAATTCCCTATTCCGGAGGCTCATCACGTTCTCGGTTTCTATTGTTTCATCCTTTCTTTTCCAGAGTTCCAAGCTCTCTCAAATATATCATCATGAAGATCCATCTAAATCATTACAAGGATTCACCTTGTGTTTTCAACTTCTCTTTCTTCTCGTTATCCTTTTGTTACCGGAGTTCTTCATGAAGGTTCTACATGATGGTTCATTAAGGATTTATTTCCTTCTCGAAGTGTTCATCAAGATTCTTTTCAAAAGGAGCTCAAGTTTCTTCATCTTGCAATCCGGAGTGCAATTCTTTCTACCATATCTTTGGAGGTGGTATTATGTCATTCTTGATAATTTGAGATCATGTTTCATGAATCACATGTTGTTAAGAATGAGGTATTTTAAATCCATCTATCTCGTCATTGGAGTTATCTTGGGTTAAAATTTCACCTAAAGCCTTCCCTAAGGATTGTTGCTATTTATGGTACTCTTAAAGGACCCAAGTTCTTCTTTATCCTTCCGATGAACAAGTTCCTCGTCTTCTTGTTCTTATCAATCTAATCTTGTTTTCGTTAGTGGCAGAATTTCACCTTAAGTTTTGAGATGTTCTCCATAAGCCCACTACAAGCTTATCTTTTCGTTGTTGGTTTTCCAACAACTCCATTCGAACTTTCTCCTAAAGATGCTTTTGCAAACTCATTTAAGGTAGAAGATATTGTTTTCTCCTCCGTTCTTTCCATTCCATTTCTCTCTTTTCTTCCGCTGGCATTGTGTTGTTGCTCTCTTCAACCCTTCTTCTTGTTCTCGTCAGGACCTTGTTCTTTTCATGCTTATCCTTTTAACCGAAGTGTCACGTCCTTTTTTCAAGTATCCTCTCATCTTGTCAAGATCATGTTCAATTCCTTCCATTTCCAACCGGAGTGTTGCCGTATTTGATCGCTATCGTTCCGTGTGGTTCTTATTTCAACTAGAATGCTTACATGTGCTTCTTGTTCACTGCAACCTTTATTCTCATGTCTTTCAACCTACAAGGTTCTAGTATTGATCCTTGTTTTCTCTTTTCTAACGGAGTGTTTTCAACTTCGTCATCTACGTGGTATTCCTTTCTCGAAATTGGTTCACCTCTCAAGGTTCTTTGGTTTCACTCATTCGTCAAAGAAGCAACTTAGTTTTACCTCTTCTCTTTCTCTTCCGTTTTCCCTCCGGTGCCATTCTAGATCTCGGGAAAAGATCCTCTCGTAGTGGTGGTGTGTTGTAACGCCCCGAGACCGATGTGCTAGTTGTCTCCCAGTTATTCGCCATCGTTGCCATGTCTTTTGCTTGCGTGTTGCATCTTGTCATGTCATCATGTGCATTGCATCATCATGTTTTCGAAACTTGCATTAGTCCGGGTTCCCCCAGTTCCGCCCGTTGTCCGTTCTGAGCCCAGACTCACTTGCACGCGCCCGCGGCATGTCCAAAATATTATTTTATAAGTGGCCGAAAAATGTTCTCGGAATAGGATGATAGTTGGCGTGTGGTATTATTATGGTGTAGATAGACCGCCTCCAAGTTTCATCGCATTCGGAGTTCGTTTGATAGCCCAACCATTAAACTATAGCGGCAATATAGCCGGTCTATCGTCGGACGTTTTCGGTCTCCGGAAATAGTCGCCGGGCCTCCCTCTCTTCTCTTCTCTCAGCTCAAGACCGTCTACACAGCCCACTACCTACCGCCAGATCCAACCTAAGCTCTCTCGTCATCCTGCGGCCCTCCTCGCGCACGCGTCCGATAGCTGTCCCGGACCCGACCCGGACTAATGTTACCGTTGTGTCCGGAACATCCCCAAACATCTACAAAATATCACCGTTTTCTTATTTAGGCTCCCTAGCCTATTTTTCCCAACCATCCGATTACGATCGAAGGGACGGATTAGCCCCTACCCAAAAATCCCCTGCTATATATATAGGTCCAACCCTAACTTCTAGGGAGTTTGTCCCATCCATCCCCTGCCCGCCGCCACCTACCTACCTTCTCCCTCGGGATCTGTCCGATCCATTCACCAACCACATCCAGCCTGAAGATGCTTCCTCCTTCCTCGCGTTTGAACCCGAGGCGCCCCTGCGCCGTGCTCCTCCCTTGCCCGAGTCTTTGCCACGTACAGCGCCCGACGCCGGCGGGCTGCAGCAGCAGCTGCCGCATCCCCGACTCCCGAGCACCTCCACCCTCGTCGTCTCAGGACCCGCCATGGAAACCACATCGCCTCGCCAAGTACCTCGCCGGAGAGCACCTCCATGGAGCCGAGGAGCTCCTGCACGTTGTCTCCGCCCCGGCGCACCTTGCTTCTGCCGTCTCCAGCACCCTGCCGGCGAGCACAACCGCCGAAGCTGCTTCGTCCCTTCGCCATCGAGCATCAGCAGGCCGCTGCACCTCTCCTGTTTGTCCCCTCCCTCTCTGTTTGTCTACAGAACGAGCCCAACCACCGAGATCGAGCTGCCACGCTGGGTCCGAGGTGGATCCATCCGGCCTCGCCGTTCTCCTAGCCTCGCCCGCATCAGTTTCCGCCGGATCCTGGCCATTCGTTCATCGGTCAGCAAGCTCCTCGCGTCGCCTTTGTTTCCTCCCCAATTTCTTTCTCCCTCTGAAATCTTCTCTGTGTTTGACTAGGGAAAATGCGCCGCCCCCTTCAGCTTCGCCCGTTCGCCACCTCGCCGGAGAACACCGTCACGCACATGGATCCGCCCGTCTCCGCCGCCTCCTTGCGTTCCCCACGTGGACGTGGTCCCCTATCCCACCTGAAGCCATCGCAGTCAGCTGCGGTCTCTGCATCGAGCAGAGAAGGGCGACGCCTGCTGCCTCGTGCCTCCTCTTCGCTTGCGTGGGCTGCAAGAGCGCCAAGGCCCAGCGCATCTGCGGCCCAGCTTGCCCTCTGTCGGCCGCCTCCTCCCCACCAGCCGAGTTGAAGCCCATGGTGAGACAGCCCAGCGTCAACAATTTCGGCCCGTAGATGTTTTTTTCTAGTTATGCGAATTTGTCTAATATCCAGGAGTTTGCCTATTTTACAGAAAGCCCCCTAAACAACATGCATATAATAACTCACAAACGATGCATCATATTAAAATGATTTATATATGAAAGTTGCTTAGAATTTTGTGTAGTTTCATAATATGTCATTTCCATCCATGTTTAAAATGCTTAAAATGATGTTTGCTTTAATTTGCTCCTATGCCATGATAAAATGTTTTAATTCATAACTAAATAACCGTAGCTCGGTTTTAAATAATCTTTATATGTAAATGGGGTAGAAAAATGCCTAGTTTAACATGGTAGCATCACTTTGCATGTTTAACAAATCTAAAATTATGTTTAGGGCAGAACAGTACCATAACCAAAAATATGCACATGAGGATTTTTCCGGACTTGTTGCTTATTGTTCCGGCCTCATTTAAACTTGTCTAGATTAGGTAGTTTTATTATGCTTCTCCTCTTGCCATGTTTAACAACATTTAATATTGTTGAGTACCTAAACGAGAGAGAACTAAATAAGTCATGTGGTGTTTTCTTCAATATGCAACTCCGTTGCATATTGAGATCCATTTAATTTGTAGGATTGCTTGTGCTCTTTGCCATGCCATGCATATTAAACCGGACATGCATCATACTTGGTTGTGCATCATGTCATGCTTATGTGGTGGTTGTTTACTATGTTGTTTGCTTCTTTCCGGTGTTGCTTCTTCGGGTTGGTGCTGGTAACTTCGTGTTGTGAGGATTCGTTCGTGTACGTCCGCTTTGTCTTCTTCATGGACTCGTTCTTATTCCTTGCGGGATCTCAGGCAAGATGACCATACCCTCAAAATCACTTCTATCTTTGCTTTCTAGTTGCTTGCTCTTTTGCTATGCCTATGCTGCGATACCTACCACTTGCTTATCATGCCTCCTATATTGTTGAACCAAGCCTCTAACCCACCTTGTCCTAGCAAACCGTTGTTTGGCTATGTTATCGCTTTGCTCAGCCCCTCTTATAGCGTTGTTAGTTGCAGGTGAAGATTGAAGTTTGTTCCTTGTTGGAACATGGAGATGTTGTTCCTTGTTGGAACATGTTTACTTGTTGGGATATCACAATATCTCTTATTTAATTAATGCATCTATATACTTGGTAAAGGGTGGAAGGCTCGGCCTTATGCCTAGTGTTTTGTTCCACTCTTGCCGCCCTAGTTTCCGTCATATCGGCGTTATGTTCTCGGATTTTGTGTTCCTTACGCGGTTGGGTGATAATGGGAACCCCTTGACAGTTCGCCTTGAATAAAACTCTTCCAGCAAGGCCCAACATTGGTTTTACCATTCGCCACGTAGCCTTTTTCTTTCCCTTGAGTAGGCCTGCCCAAGGGTCATCTTTATTTTAACCCCCCCCCCCGGGCCAGTGCTTCTCTAAGTGTTGGTCCAACTGAGCGATGTCCGGAGCTACCAGGGGCAACTCTGGGCTGGCCCACCCGACGTCTTGCTCATCCGGTGTGCCCTGAGAACGAGATATGTGCAGCTCCTATCAGGATTTGTCGGCACATCTGGGTGGCTTTGCTGGTCTTGTTTTACCATTGTCGAAATGTCTTGTAACCGGGATTCCGAGTCTGATCGGGCCTTCTCGCTAGAAGGAATATCCTTCGTTGACCGTGAGAGCTTGTGATGGGCTAAGTTGGGACACCCCTGCAGGGATTTGAACTTTCGAAAGCCGTGCCCACGGTTATGGGCAGATGGGAATTTGTTAACGTCCGGTTGTAGAAAACCTGAAGTTGACCTGAATTAAAATGCTTCAACCGTGTGTGTAACCATGATGGTCTCTTTCCGGCGGAGTCCGAGAAGTGAACACGGTGTTGGAGTAATGCTTGACGTAGGTTGTTCTAGGATCACTTCTTGATCATAGTTGTTCGATCGTGCTTTTGCCTTCTCTTCTCGCTCTCATTTGCGTATGTTTTAGCCACCATATATGCTAGTCGCCTGCTGCAGCTCCTCCTCATACCTTTTACCTTACCTATAAGCTTAAATAGTCTTGATCGTGAGGGTGTGAGATTGCTGAGTCCCCGTGACTCACAGATACTTCCAAAACCAGCTTGCAGGTGCCGTTGAACCGTGCAGATGACGCAACCAAGCTCAAGGAGGAGCTCGATGAAGATCTTGTCCTTTGTTTTGTTTCATTCTAGTTGATCAGTAGTGGAGCCCAGTTGGGGTCGACCAGGGATCTGTGTAGCATTTGGGGTAGTCTTCTTTTATTTTGGCTCCGTAGTCGGGCCTTGATTGTATCTGGTTGATGTAATGCTTTATTCATGTAATTGTGTGAAGTGGCGATTGTAAGCCAACTATGTATCTCTTTCCCTTATGTATTACATGGGTTGTGTGAAGATTACCTCACTTGCGACATTGCTTTCAATGCGGTTATGCCTCTAAGTCGTGCTTCGACACGTGGGAGATATAGCTGCATCGAGGGCGTTACAAGTTGGTAATCAGAGCCTTCCCCGACCTTAGGAGCCCCCACTGCTTGATCGTTTTTAGCAGCCGTTGTTGAGTCTAGAAAAATGTTTTGAGTCATTTAGGAATTATATATCGGAGAGTTTAGGAATTCTTTTTACTCCCCAGTCCCTTCATCGCTCTGGTAAGGCATCCTGACGTAGAGTTTTGACTTTTCTCTTCTCAAATTTCACTAATTTTTTTTAGGATCACGCGGGTATCTTGGAATCGCTCCGATGGTTTCGTGACGAGAACATTGTTCTTGGTGCCTCCTGTCATTTAGGGGTTTTGGCAGTGTCCCGGGGAGTTGAGCTCCGAGGTGTTGTCGTCACAATTTTTAGGATCACGCTGTATTTCTGCTGCTAAGGTCGTGGTATGCTCCTCGGTATGGAGGGACCGTTCTGTATTTCCATTGATTGTTATGAAGCCACGTGGTCTAGGCATCTTGAGCTTGAGATAAGCGTAGTGAGGTACTACATTGAATCGAGCAAATGCGGTTCGTCCAAGCAGTGTGTGATAGCCGTTGCGGAAGGGGACGATGTCGATGATTAACTCCTCGCTTCGGAAGTTGTCCGGAGATCCAAAGACAACCTCTAGTGTGATTGAGCCCATACAATGGGCCTCTACGCCTGGTATGACTCCTTTAAAGGTAGTCCTTGTGGGCTTGACCCGTGAGGGGTTAATGCGCATTTTGCGCACTGTATCCTGATAGAGAAGACAGAGGCTGTTGCCACCGTCCATGAGGACTCGCATCAGGTGGAATCCATCAATGATTGGGTCTAGGACTAGTGTGGCTGATCCGCCATGCCAGATACTAGTCGGATGATCCTGATGATAAAAGGTGATCGGGCATGATGACCATGGATTGAATTTTGGGGTGACTGGCTCTATCGCATAGACGTCCCTGGGTGCGTGCTTGCGCTCCCTCTTGGGGATGTGTGTAGCATATATCATGTTCACCATTTTGACCTGACGGGGAAACTTCTTCTGTCCCCCTGTGTTTGGCTGCAGGGGCTCTTTGTCATCGTCCTCGCTCTGCGATCCCTTTTCCTTGTTTTCGGCATTTAACTTGCCGGTTTGCTTAAAGACCCAACAATCTCTGTTGGTATGGTTGGGTGGTTTGTCTGGGGTGCCATGAATTTGGCACGGATGGTCGAGTATGCGGTCTATGCTGGATGGTCCCTGATTGTTTCTTTTATACGCCTTGTTCCGCTGACCGGACTTGGAGCCGCTGAATCCGGCATTGACAGCAATGTCATCGGTGTTGTCGTCATTGCTTTGGTGTTTGTGTTTGTTGCATCGGAGCTTGCCATTGCGGTTCTTAACCTTGGAGGGGCCTTCCTCGCTTGCTGTGTTTTTGCTACAAGCTAACCAACTATCCTCACCCATGCAAAAGCGGGTCATGAGTGCCGTGAGGGCTGCCATAGATTTCAGCTTTTCTTGGCCGAGGTGGCGGGCGAGCCATTCGTCACGGATGCTATGTTTAAAGGCCGTCAGGGCTTCGGCATCCGGACAGTCGACGAACTGGTTCTTTTTGGTTAGGAACCTAGTTCAAAATTTCCCGGCTGACTTTCCAGGTTGTTGGACTATGTGGCTTAAATCATCGGCGTCCGGTGACCGGACATATGTGCCTTGGAAGTTGTCGAGAAAGGCTTCTTCCAAGTCCTCCCAGTTGCCGATAGAATTTCCAGGAAGGCTATTTAACCAGTGCCGAGCTGGCCCTTTCAGCTTTAGTGGGAGGTATTTGATAGCGTGGAGGTCATCTCCGCGGGCCACGTGGATATGGAGAATAAAATCCTCGATCCATAACGCGGGGTCGATCGTTCTGTCGTATGATTCATTGTTAACGGGTTTGAACCCTTTGGGCAATTTGTGATCCATTACTTCATCGGTAAAGCAAAGGGGATGTGCGGCGCCTCTATATTGGGCCGCATCGCGACGTAGCTCCAATGGAGTCCGTCTGCGGTTGTCGGCTCGGGTGTGACTAGGTTTGTCACGTCCGAATATGTAGGCATCATCACATGTCGAGGAACGTCCTCGTGATCCATAAATTGATCAGGACATGTCTTCGGTTCGACCAAATTTCAGATTCAGTTCTCTGTACTTGACGCCTTCTTTGAAGGCACAGACTGCTTGGTGATCAGGCATATTCTCTACCATGTGATGTAACGTGATCCATCTCTGGATGTAATCCCTCAAGGTTTCATTCGACTTCTGCACGCAAGACCGCAGTCCCGTCAGTCCTGCCGGTTGCTTGCATGTTCCTTCAAATGTAGTGACAAACACTCGGGCGAGATCTTCCCAAGTGTAAATGCTGCTGGTGTGCTAACTGATTCAGCCACGCTCCGGCCGAGCCCTCCAACATGAGAGGCAGGTGCTTCATGGCCACTTCATCACTGCCACCGCCAATCTAGACAGCCACTCGGTATTCTTCAAGCCAAGTATCGGGCTTGGACTCACTAGTGAACTTACTAACTCCAGTCGCCAACCTGAAGTTGGGAGGAATCACAGCGGCCCTGATGGCTCTACTAAAGCACTCTGGCCCTGAAACATGTACTCTGCTGCTGGTAGGTGCATCTCTGTCTTGACCTTCTCGGTGAGCTCTGTTCCTGTCGACCAAACCTTGAACGAGAATGGATCTCGCATCAAAGCCTGGTTCCCTGGGGTCGACTGGAATCCTTCGCCCAACACTATGAGGGCGTCTGTCATCATGTTGTCGAGGCACATACGATCCACTCCTCGGGGGAGGGGTGGGCACTCGACGTCGATCGTCACGATCGAATCGGTGATCATACTGCTCACGGTTTCCGTACTGATCACGCCGGTCCCCATGTCCCTCATGCCTCGGGGGCGATCTTGGACTATGAGCCGACTGGACTGTGTCTGCAGCAATGGATCTGCTATGGATCCTATTCCGCGACTGAGAAACAGCGGAATTCTGGTCTCCTGCTGCCCGGAGCAATGCTCTGATCTGCAGCAAGCCTCTGCCAGCCTCTGATTGGGAAGGCTGGATCGGCTCTGCTATACGGGCTGCAGCTGCTAAATTCTGAATCGGAGTTCGATATACCTGCGGGGGCAGAAAGAGCTGACGTCGACTAGATTCTGGAACCCGTTGTCGCGCACACTCGTCGAGTGCTCGTTGGAGGTTCTCTAGTCGAGTGCGCTCAGCCAAGTTTGCCAGGCACGCATCCTCCAAGGAACGAGCCTCGGGGGTTATTCCAACGATAGGAGTGTGCAGTGCATCCATGTTCCGGCGACGAAGTTCTTCTCTCTGCAGCGACGTGAGAGGCTCGGGGAGATATTCCTCATGGGGATGCAATGGGTCGCCTCCACCCGCGCCTCCGTCGGTGCGGGGAAAAGCGGGAGGACTGCGCGGTCCATCGACCATCAGAACCTCCGCCGCCGGATCACTGCTATCGCACTCGGATGCGGTCTCTGCGGATCCAGTCGAATAGGCCGTAGAGGGATTCGTCGGGCTCGATCGCCGCGACTTGAGGGGTGGCCGACTGGCGTGCCACCGCGTGTCTCACCCACCGCTGAAGTCTCGACCGACCGGAGCGCTTGCGCCGGCGGGAAACAGGGAGGGAGGACAACACAGGGGCCGACCAATAATGGGTCGATGGTTGCCGCAAGAGGACGCCGCGAACGCACGCGCGAAAGTGTGTTGCCCCGCGGACAGGGAGTGCGTCGACGTCGAGCGGAGCCTCCTGAAGCCAAGCGGAGTCGTCGGCGATGAACGTGAGCGCGCCGAGACGGATCTCGCGGCCCTCCACCAAATCTCCTCTAGAAACCATGATGATTTGGATCGGAAAATATCGCAACTCCTCCAACAAATCGCTAAGACACCGGCCCACGGTGGGCGCCAACTGTCGTGGTTCTAAGTCTGACAGTAATGTAGGGGGTAGGTATGGAGAGGCAAGATCTTAGCTATGGAGTAGTTGTAAGCACACAAGGTTTACGAGTTCAGGCCCTTCTCGGAGGAAGTAATAGCCCTACGTCTCGGAGCCCGGAGGCGCTCGACTAGATTATGTGTGTATGAATTACAGGGGTGCGAACCCTTTACACTGAGGAGGGGGGTGGCTTATATAGAGTTCGCCAGACCCCTCCGGCCCTCAGTTATGCAGGGTTTCTAATACATTAAGGTCGAGCGTTACTGGTAATGCCCCTAATAAAGTGTTACGATGACCATAAAAGCTACTTAATGACCGACCGTTAGCGTGCGGAGTGACTTTGATTCCTCCAATAACGAAGCAGAATACGAAGCACTTTTATATGGGTTGCGCATGGCCATTTCACTCGGCGTCCATCGCCTCATGGTCTATGGTGACTCAAATTTGGTGGTTAATCAAGTGATGAAAGAGTGGGACGTCAGATGTCCGGCCATGACTGGTTATTGCAATGCAGTGAGAAAGCTGGAGAAGAAATTCGAGGGGTTAGAACTTCATCACATACCCCGACTGAAAAATCAAGCAGCTGATGATTTGGCGAAAATAGGTTCCAAAAGAGAAGCCATTCCCAGCAATGTGTTTTTGGAACACATCCACACACCATCAGTTCAGGAGGATCCCTTCACTGAAGAAGCCCCGCAGCCAAAAAGTGCCACGGATCCGATTGAAGTTGAAGTTTCAGCTGTGGTCGACCTGATCATGGAAGTTTTGGTCACACTCCTATCTGGACGGTACCGTACATCACGTACATCCTAAGTAAAGAACTCCCAGAGGACGAACAAGAGGCTCGACAGATCGTCCATCGATCCAAGGCATTTACAGTCATGAAGGGACAGTTGTATAGAGAAAGCGCGACTGGAGTCAGTCAGAAGTGTATAACACTTGAAGAAGGTTAGATAATCCTTGATGATATCCACTCGGGGACCTGTGGTCATCATGCGTCCTCTCGGACCATTGTGGCTAAAGCATACCGAGCGGGATTCTACTGGCCAAGAGCGAATGAAATGGCGAAACAGATAGTCGACAAATGTGAAGGATGTCAGTTTAACTCCAATATGTCGCACAAACCCGCGTCAGCCCTGAAAACCATTCCACTCGTCTGGCCCTTCACTGTTTGGGGACTGGACATGGTTGGACCACTGAGAACGGGAAGGAGCGGCTTCACTCATGTGTTAGTAGCAGTCGACAAGTTCACCAAATGGATTGAAGCTAAGCCTATCAAGAATCTTGATGCTTGCACTGCTATAAGTTTCATCAGAGAGTTGATATTCAGATATGGAGTTCCGCACAGCATCATCACTGACAATGGGTCAAACTTCGATTCCGAAAAATTCAGAGCCTTTTGCGCCTCTCAAGGCACACGAGTCGACTACGCTTCAGTCGCTCACCCCCAGTCGAATGGACGAGCGGAAAGAGCAACCGGCTTAATTCTCAAATGGCTGAAACCCCGACTGATGCGCGATCTCAAGCACGCAGCAGGTGCATGGGTCGACGAGCTTCCATCAGTTCTTTGGGGATTGAGGACAACCCCGAACCGATCGACTGCAAGAACCCCATTCTTTCTGGTCTATGGAGCCGAAGCAGTTTTGCCGAGTGACCTGCTTCACAACGCACCCCGAGTCGAGCTCTACTCTGAAGATGAAGCAAAACAAGCCCGGCAGGACGCAGTCGACCTCCTGGAAGAAGAAAGAGAAATGGCCATGATCCGATCGACCATCTATCAGCAAGACTTGCGTCGATTCCATGCCAGAAAAGTGAAGAGTCGAGCCTTCCAAGAAGGAGACTTGGTCCTCCGAGTGGATCAACAGAAACCACACAAACTCGCTCCTACTTGGGAAGGTCCCTTCATAGTCACCACAGTCCTCCACAATGGAGTGTACCAACTTTATAATGTCGATCGCCAGATTGATGAGCCACAAGCCTAGAATGCGGAGCTGCTCCGCCCCTTTTATAATTGAATTCTCACTCGGATGAGATGTAATAAGAAAAACTTCTGTAGTTTATTTATCAAAGACAAGAGCGTTATAATTTTCCCAGTGATTGTTATTGTTTTTGTTTGCGTGAGAAATCCCCCAGTGTGTGGCTTAGCTGCGAATCCGTTTCGCCTAAGTTTGTAAAAATAATTTCCTACCGAGTGGTGAGCCAGCCTCCCACTCGGGGGCTTAGCTGCGAACCCGTTTCGCCTAAGTGTTTGAAAATCCTGCCGAGTGGAGAGCCAGCCTCCCACTCGGGGGCTTAGCTGCAGTCCAGTACTCGCCTAAGTATTTGAAAATCCTACCGAGTGGAGAGCCAGCCTCCCACTCGGGGGCTTAGCTGCAGTCCAGTACTCGCCTAAGTATTTGAAAATCCTACCGAGTGGAGAGCGGCCCTCCCACTCGGGGGCTTAGCTGCAGTCTAGTACTCGCCTAAGTATTTGAAAATCCTACCGAGTGGGGAGCCAGCCTCCCACTCGGGGGCTTAGCTGCAGTCCAGTACTCGCCTAAGTTTGAAAAATCCTACCGAGTGGAGAACGACCCTCCCACTCGGGGGCTTAGCTGCAGTCCAGTACTCGCCTAAGTTTGAAAAATCCTACCGAGTGGAGAGCGACCCTCCCACTCGGGGGCTTAGCTGCAGTCCAGTACTCGCCTAATTTTGAAAAATCCTACCGAGTGGAGAGCGACCCTCCCACTCGGGGGGCTTAGCTGCAGTCCAGTACTCGCCTAAGTTTGAAAAATCCTACGGAGTGGAGAGCGACCCTCCCACTCGGGGGCTTAGCTGCAGTCCAATACTCGCCTAAGTTTGAAAAATCCTACCAAGTGGAGAGCGACCCTCCCACTCGGGGGCTTAGCTGCAGTCCAGTACTCGCCTAAGTTTGAAAAATCCTACCGAGTGGAGAGCGACCCTCCCACTCGGGGGCTTAGCTGCAGTCCAGTACTCGCCTAAGTTTGAAAAATCCTACCGAGTGGAGAGCGACCATCCCACTCGGGGGGCTTAGCTGTAGTCCAGTACTCGCCTAAGTTTGAAAAATCCTACCGAGTGGAGAGCGACCCTCCCACTCGGGGGCTTAGCTGCAGTCCACTACTCGCCTAAGTTTGAAAAATCCTACCGAGTGGAGAGGGACCCTCCGACTCGGGGGCTTAGCTGCAGTCCAGTACTCGCCTAAGTTTGAAAAATCCTACCGAGTGGAGAGCGGCCCTCCCACTCGGGGGCTTAGCTGCAGTCCAGTACTCGTCTAAGTTTGAAAAATCCTACCGAGTGGAGAGCGACCGTCCCACTCGGGGGCTTAGCTGCAGTCCAGTACTCGCCTAAGTTTGAAAAATCCTACCGAGTGGAGAGCGACCCTCCGACTCAGGGGCTTAGCTGCACTCCAGTACTCGCCTAAGTTTGAAAAATCCTACCGAGTGGAGAGCGACCCTCCCACTCGGGGGCTTAGCTGCAGTCCAGTACTCGCCTAATTTTGAAAAATCCTCCCGAGTGGAGAGCGACCCTCCCACTCGGAGGCTTAGCTGCAGTGCAGTACTCGCCTAAGTACGAAACACATCCCAATCCGCAAGGACGACGAGGTGCAGGTCGACTGCCACCTTCTCCTTCGGAGCTTCGCCACAAATACAACGTGCGCTCCATCCCAATCTGCAAGGACGACGAGGTGCAGGTCCACTGCCACCTTCTCCTTCGGAGCTTCGCCACAAATACAACGTGCGCTCCATCCCAATCCGCAAGGACGATGAGGTGCAGGTCGACTGCCACCTTCTCCTTGGGAGCTTCGCCACAAATACAACGTGTGCTCCATCCCAATCTGCAAGGATGACGAGGTGCAGGTCGACTGCCACCTTCTCCTTCGGAGCTTCGCCACAAACACAACGTGCGCTCCATCCCGATCCGCAAGGACGACGAGGTGGAGGTCGACTGCTACCTTCTCCTTCGGAGCTGCGCCACAAATACAAAAGTTGTCTTGAGTGAAGAACGAGTTCCACTCGACGGAGAATTCGTGAAAATATTCAACGATAAACCAAGTTCAGATAAATCCTAAAGGTTCCAGACCGCAGATCGAAGTGCTCGGGCATTCAGCCCGAAAGAGTTTAACGGTTACAAATACCACTCGGCAAGCAAATTTAAGGTGGGACATAAAAGTTTGTTCACTCTGTAGGAGGAGGGCTGGCAGGCTCGACGAACTCGTCCAGGTCGACGCCGTCGGCGATCCGAGTGGCTGCAGCAATAAAAGTCTCCATAAAAGATCGGAAGTCATGCCTCTGGGTGTTGGCGACCTTGATTGCTGCCAGCTTATCTTGTCGCACCTCCTTGCAGTGGACACGAACCAAATACAGAGCCACATCAGCACCACGCCGGGCAGAAGATTTCTTCCACTCCTGCACTCGACCAGGGATCTCATTAAGTCGAGTCATCAGAGACTCGAGATCATTCTGGAGCGTGGCCCCTGGCCAAAGTTCCGTGTCGATCCGTGACATGGCGACCTTCAGTCGAGCCAAGTAGTCCACAACACCGTCGATGCGGGATTCCAGTCGGAGCAGATTCATGGCAGTTTCATCTTTCACGGGAGAGTTGATGGGGTCCAAACCTGGCTCAATACGCCCAGTCTCCTCCTCGAAGTTCTGGAAAAACTCTGCATTCACGATCCAAGGATAAGTCAATTTTCGTATGTTGAGTCAACAAAAAAAACATCAGTCAGAACAAAATGTATACCTTCAAGCTTGATGAACAACTTCTTGGCAAGGCTCCTCAGATAACTCTCCAGATCATCCCTCCTGCGAGCGATGCCTTCCATCTTCTCGTACAGGTTGACATTGTTTTTCTTCAAGCGCGTGCACTCCTTGTTGGCTTCGTTCAGGGCAGATTTCATCTTGGCGTTCTCTTCTTCCAATTGGCCAACTAAAGCCAGTTTCTGTTCAGCCAGAGCGGTTCTGTCGTCAGCTTTCTTTTGAGCAGCAGCCAAATCCTGATCCTTCTTCTCCAGAGCTTCATTCAGTTTTTATGCAAAGAAATGGTGCTTGATTCAGAAAGAGCAGAAGGGTACTCAAGCCTAAGACAAACCAGTCGACAAGCTCGTCTTACGATTGGCGTCGTCCTTGGCCTTTTGCAGCTCTGTCTTGGCCAATTCCAAGTCAAGGTTTAGCTGGATCTGCTGTTTCTCCAAGTCAGCAAAGCGAGCTCCAAGATCGCAAGATTTCTGCAAACAGGGAGGGGAAGTTATTTTACAGCGAAAAACGACAAATACAATCAATACTAAGACTACGGTCGACTGCCCGTAGTCCACCATAGTCTCGGGGACTACACCCAGTGAGTGCACTTTGCGTGCCCCCACCGGTTCGGTTTACACTCGACACGGCCAGACCAGATCGAGGGAAAGAATCAAAATACAAAGACTACAGTCGACTACTAGCAGTCCACCATAGTCTCGGGGACTACACCCAGTGGGTGCACTCAGCGTGCCCCCACTAGTCCAAAAATTCCATCGACGCACCTAGTGGGTGTACAGATGCAAAGATTTTCGGAAAGAGAGTCTCCAGATAGCATATCCTAACAGAACAAGTGGTGACCAGCTAACCTGAACATTGCTTTGGAGAGCCGAGCTGGCGTCATAGGTGGCCTGACAGGCGTCCCGCACCATCTTCACCTTCTCCATCATAATGCCCGCCTGGCGTATGGCTTCCTTGGCAGCATTCACTTCGTCCTCTGGGACATGATGGATCACAAAAACTGAAGGTGGGTCGGCAGGAGCTTGAGCAGTCAATGAAGAAGGCAGGGCACTCGACAAAGGTACGGCGAAGGTAACAGAACCCCGATTGGCATCACCAGCGTCCTGAACGACTGGTTCCGCCATCGGCGTCGACTGTGGCACCTTGCTTGCAGGAGCTTTCCTATTTTTCCTCGTCAAAGGCCTCTCAGGCTCTTCGTCATCATCATCGGGGAGGTCAATAATGTTAGGAGCTGTTCAAAGATCAATCGCCAAAATCACATCACCCAATGGTACACATTGAAGTTGAGTCGACCAAATAAAGACAGAATGACAGAAATCACACCCAGATTGGAAGTGACTGCATCCTCCATTACCTCATCCTCATATCTGTAAGCTAAGGTCCCAGGAGTAGCAGTGCTGCCAGTTCCAAAGTTTGTCTAGTTGAATCAAGAAAAAATAAACAGCACGGAGCGTCAAGTGAATACAAAGGGAGACACTCACGCAGAAGCGACGGGGATGTCAATCTTAATCTTCGGCAACACCTTCTGGGGCTTCTCCTCTGCAACTTTGAGATGCTTGGACACTTTTTCAGTTGGGGTTGGTGAAGATGTCCGAGGACGCTTTGAAGACTGACCAGTCTAAGCAATCGCCTTTTCACGGGCGCTCGGTCGTTCTTGGTCAAGCTTGGATCGCCTCTCCCTGCGAGGAGGCGACTCGACTTCTTCTTCATCACTTGAGTCGTCGCTTTCTTCGTCCTCTTCTCCGTCAAAATGCCATTCGCCACTGTCGTCGCTGCTCGCCTCTCCTTCCAGATCTTGCTCTTGCTCTCCGTTGGGCACTGAGTACATTTCGATAAGGGCCTGAAAGAAAGCAGGAAGAATAAAGTCAGTCGACGCAGTATAGACAGCTGCGCGAGTGAATTCAGATTATAATCAAAAGCTCAGAATCGGACCTTTTCTGGTTCGTGGGACTGGTCGAATGGAGGAACTCTCCTGGCTCCCCTGGGGTTGTCCTTGTTTCCGGTGATGCCCGACAGCCACCCCTCCAGTGTGTCGTCATCGACCTCCTCCAGGGTGAATCCGAGTGGTGTCGTCAAGACCCGAATACATCCACATCGGATGGTCTTGAGCTTGAAGAGGCTGGATGCGCCGCCGAAGGAAAACCTCCAAGAGATCCATACCAGTGACCCCGTCACGGATAAGCTGGACCACTCGTTCGACCAACACCCTAACTTGCGCCTTCTCCTCCGGGAGCACCTTCAAAGAGGAGGGTTTCCTCACTCAGTCCATGGTAAAAGGAGGGAGGCCAGTCGACTGCCCTGGCGTCGGCTGGTCTTTGCAGTAAAACCAGGTCGACTGCCATCTGCGGACCGAGTCGGGAAGAATCATGGCCGGAAAGGAACTTTTCCCTCTCATCTGAACACCAAGACCCCCACACATCTGAATCACTTGTGTTCTCTCATCACTCGGATTGGCCTTTTTCACCGTCTGAGAACGACAGGTGAAAATGTTCTTGAAAAGACCCCAGTGAGGCCGACAACCCAAGAAATTCTCGCACAAAGACACGAAAGCAGCGAGATACACGATTGTGTTGGGAGTGAAGTGGTGGAGTTGTGCCCCAAAGAAATTCAGAAATCCCCGAAAGAAAGGGTGAGGAGGCAAGGAAAATCCACGGTCGACATGGGTGGCAAGGAGAACGCGCTCACCCTCCCGAGGTTGCGGCTCGGATTCCTTCCCCGGAAGCCGCGCCGATCCATGGGGGATCAGTCCTCCGTCGGCTAGGTCGTCGAGGTCTTCTTGGCGGATCGCCAAGTGGATCCAGCCCTTCGGCAGGCCGGCTCGTGAGGAAGATCCACCCCGACTGGTCGCCTTCCCCTTCGCCTTTGCCGTCGCCTTCTTCGCCCGCTCCAGAGCCGCCGTCTTTTCCTTCCCCATCATCGTCGGCGAGACGCGTACGAAGCGGCGGCGCTGGGGCGAGAGCGAGCGCGACGAAGAAGCCTAAAGAGGAGAAGAGGAAATGAGAACGCACTGTTCAAGAAACCTCGGTCCGACGCCTTATATGAGGTCACTTCCGAGTGGCTGACTGGTAGGCCCGGACTATCCTGTCAAATCCCGTAACAATTGCACGCGCGATACGTGGCGAAAAAGGTGGTGCAGAGATCGAGGCAGCTCCGCCCTATCCCATCCGATTATTGCGGCCTCCCCCGTCCCGCGCGCTTCCCAAAATTCGAATCCCACGAAATCTGCGGGCAGCAGAACAACTTGTCAGACGGAAGATCTACTCCACACCGTCACTCGGAGCTTTTCAAGTAAAGAAACTCACTCGACAAAAAACCAAGAATGGATCGAGGAGACTGAAAAGGAAGTTGCTGTCATCACTCAGGTTCATTGATCCGAAACAAGATATGTTCATGGCATGAAAAATGAGTCGGAGAAGTTCTCAACTCCTTCCCCACTCAAACCTCGATCCATTCGGGGGCTAATGATGAAGCTATGTACCTAGGGTAGGGTCCTGGACCTGTCCTAACTACCCTACCCAAGGACATCTCTAGAAGAAATCACCCTTCAATCGACTTGGAGGTGTTCCACTCAACAGACTCGAAGACACTCGACCAAGAAGCAATCACTCGACCAAGATCCAACCACTCGACGGCCAGGAGACCTAAAGTCACTCCACACGCTAACGGTCGGTCATTAAGTAGCTTTTATGGTCATCATAGCACTTTATTAGGGGCGTTACCAGTAATGCCCGACCTTAATGTATTTGAAACCCTGCATAACTAAGGGCCGGAGGGGTCTGGCGAGCTCTATATAAGCCACCCCCTCCTCAGTGTAAAGGGTTCGCACCCCTGTAATTCATACACACATAATCCAGTCGACCGCCTTCGGGCTCCGAGACGTAGGGCTATTACTTCCTCCGAGAAGGGCCTGAACTCGTAAACCTCGTGTGCTTGCAACTACTCCATAGCTAAGATCTTGCCTCTCCATACCTACCCCCCTACATTACTGTCAGACTTAGAACCACGACAATCGTTTGGAAGAACCGGGACACAATCGCAGTAGTTCTCCCTTTACTACCCTAGCCGATATAGTGGAACGTAAGGTAGTAAGCACAGGAGCCGGGCAACCCAACTATTGACCAAAGACATGATTCGGAGCCGATGCATATAATGCTATAAGTTTGGGGTGCCGAACTGTACTATAAAAAGTGTTCAGACTTTGTTGCTGTATTGCGGGGCACGATGAAGCCCCTGGTGAAGTAAAATGTACCAGGGTGTACATGTGCAATGAGTAATAGATATAAAGGTAAGGAAAAACGGAAAATTAAGTAATAAGCTGACGCTACCATTTATTTACCATTTGTAATGTGATTGATACGTCGAGGCCTACTTGTACAAGTAATGCGATAAGCAAGTAAGGCTATTTAACATGACATGACCAAGAGCGAGCTGCGTGCGGGTATGTAAAACAGGTATAGCAATCATTAGTACAGACCACCTGGGGATTCCTTTGTACGCCAAAGCTCCTTGACTCCTTGGTGTGTCCGACAAACGGGTTGTCAGGAGAAACCTCGAAAAAGAGAAAAACCCAAAAATGAAAAGTAAAAGTAAAAGTGTGCGAATCCTATGGTCAGTCGAGACGCACTGTGGATCGCGAGCTAGCTATGCCTCCGTCGATACCCATGGGATTTTGGGTGCGCAGTTATGTACGCGCGGTACGAATGTCGCTGTTTGATCAGGACTAGGACGGAGGCCAAATTGCTAGTTATGCTCTTGACGAGCCGGGATGTCTTGCTTCCGAATAGTTCGGACCCTTTTAATGGTGTCCGAGGGCTTGGCCACTGAACTAAGGTTCCCCTGGAAAAGGCCGCGCTGTATTTCTGCTGCTAAGGTCGTGGTATGCTCCTCGGTATGGAGGGAGCGTTCCGTATTTCCATTGGTTGTTATGACGCCACGTGGTCCGGGCATCTTGAGCTTGAGATAAGCGTAGTGAGGTACTACATTGAATCGAGAAAATGTGGTTCGTCCAAGCAGTGCGTGATAGCCATTGCGGAAGGGGACGATGTCGAAGATTAACTCCTCGCTTCGGAAGTTGTCCGGAGATCCAAAGACAACCTCTAGTGTGATTGAGCCCGTACAACGGGCCTCTACGCCTTGTATGACTCCTTTAAAGGTAGTCCTTGTGGGCTTGACCCGTGAGGGGTTAATGCGCATTTTGCGCACTGTATCCCGATAGAGAAGATTGAGGCTGCTGCCACCGTCCATGAGGACTCGCATCAGATGGAATCCATCAATGATTGGGTCTAGGACTAGTGTGGTTGATCCGCCATGCCGGATACTAGTCGGATGATCCCGATGATAAAAGGTGATCGGGCATGATGACCATGGATTGAATTTTGGGGTGACTGGCTCTATCGCATAGACGTCCCTGAGTGCGCGCTTGCGCTCCCTCTTGGGGATGTGTGTACCATATATCATCACCATTTTGACCTGAGGGGGAAACTTCTTCTGTCCCCTGTGTTTGGCTGCAGGGGCTCCTTGTTATCGTCCTCGCTCTGCGATCCCTATTCCTTGTTTTCGGCATTTAACTTGCCGGTTTGCTTAAAGACCCAACAATCTCTGTTGGTATGGTTGGGTGGTTTGTCTGGGGTGCCATGAATTTGGCACGGATGGTCGATTATGCGGTCTATGCTGGATGGTCCCTGATTGTTTCTTTTATACGCCTTGTTCCGCTGACCGGACTTGGAGCCGCTGAATCCGGCATTGACAGCAGTGTCATCGGTGTTGTCGTCATTGCTTCGGTGTTTGTGTTTGTTGCGTTGGAGCTTGCCATTGTAGTTCTTAACCTTGGAGGGGCCTGCCTCGCTTGCTGTGTTTTTGCTACAAGCTAACCAACTATCCTCACCCATGCAAAAGCGGGTCATGAGTGCCATGAGGGCTGCCATAGATTTCAGCTTTTCTTGGCCGAGGTGGCGGGGGAGCCATTCGTCACGGATGCTATGTTTAAAGGCCGTCAGGGCTTCGGCATCCGGACAGTCGACGAACTGGTTCTTTTTGGTTAGGAACCTAGTTCAAAATTTCCCGGCTGACTTTCCAGGTTGTTGGACTATGTGGCTTAAATCATCGGCGTTTGGTGACCGGACATGTGTGCCTTGGAAGTTGTCGAGAAAGGCTTCTTCCAAGTCCTCCCAGTTGCCGATAGAATTTCTAGGAAGGCTATTTAACCAGTGCCGAGCTGGCCCTTTGAGCTTTAGTGGGAGGTATTTGATAGCGTGGAGGTCATCTCCGCGGGCCACGTGGATATGGAGAATAAAATCCTCGATCCATACCGCAGGGTCGGTCGTTCCGTCGTATGATTCATTGTTAACGGGTTTGAACCCTTCGGGCAATTTGTGATCCATTACTTCATCGGTGAAGCAAAGGGGATGCACGGCGCCTCTATATTGGGCTGCGTCGCGACGTAGCTCCGATGGAGTCCGTCTGCGGTTGTCGGCTCGGGTGTGACTAGGTTTGTCACGTCCGAATATGTAGCCATCATCACGTGTTGAGGAACATCCTCATGATCCGTAAATTGATCGGGTATATCATGTTTTATTGTTCAGGTCATGCCGAAGGTCATATGTATGACCAAGAGCTGATTACCTCTGCCTTTGCGATGAGGCGGGGCGGGCTGGTGTTCGTCTTGAGTTTCTGATTTGTCCCGTCCACGTGGTGGTCGGTCAGCTGCATTGCGCAATGGTGGTATGTGTTCCGCCGCCTCGTCGTTGAAATGAGGTATTAATTTACGCTTCAGGCAGCTTTTGGCCGGGTGCTTGAGGCCATATCTTTCAGTTGCTAGGACGTCGGTCCATTTATCATTGAGCAGATCTTGGTCAGCTTGAAGCTTCTGTTGCTTCTTTTTCAGGCTCCTTGCAGTGGCTATTAGTTGGCGCTTGAAGCGCTCCTGCTCAAGAGGTTCCTCAGGCACGATGAAATCCTCGATGCCGAGGCTCACCTCATCCTCGGAGAGCGGAATATAATTACTGTCCTCCGAGTCCTCGTGCGTGGCTTGTCTACCAGGGCTATCCTGCCCATTATCCTGTTCCCCATGTTCGAAGGTTACCTTGACGGGGTCTTCATTATTTTTGGCATCGTCGGAAGTGTTATCTTCTCCGGTGTCGGTGTTGCTATCTTTACTACAGCGTGACTTTGAGCGGTGCCGCCGACACCGGCTTTTTGATTGTATCTCAGGAGGTTTATCCTCAACTGGGTCTTCTTTGTCATCTCCGCCATTCTCCTTTGGTGCTTCCACCATGTACACGTCGTACGAGGAAGTGGCCGTCCAGCGTCCGGTGAACGGCGGGTTATGGGCCTCTTCTTCTCTGGCATCGTCATCCATACCATCTATGTCCTTGGAGTCGTAATCAAGTGTGTTGGTCAAATCCTCGACCGTGGCTATGAAGTGGGTGGCGGGTGGGAAGAAAAATTCTCCACCATCATCCCCTAGTTTGGGCCGGATATAATTCGGCTGTGAGTCCCTCATCAAGTACATGTTTTTTAATGAGTTTAGCACGTCGCCCAAAGGCGAGTGCTGGAAGATGTCTGCGGTGCTGAATTCGATGATCGATAAACGATCCAGTTCAGCGTCCGCGTGCTCGCATGGTTCGGAACTTGTACCCGGAGAAGAGTCCAGAGTTCCGGTGACACGATTGTTGCATGAGGTTAAATCCATGTGCGGCTCCAACGCCGGGGAATCTGTGGCCTCCGTGGTGGGGTCGAGCCTCCGATCCTTGGATGTCGCGGTGTGCTCCGGTTCTAAGGCCAAAGTGGTTACAGGAGCTATCTCCCGGATGCGGTCTGACGACAGATTTAGGTCATGTTTGTCAAGGTGACCAGGAGCGGTTGCCACGGTTTCGAATCCGGCAAAGATCAAATCTCCACGGATGTCCGCAACGTGATTCAAGCTCCCAAACCTGACCTGATGGCCAGGGGTGTAGCTCTCGATCTGCTCCAGGTGGCCAAATGAGTTGGCCCGCAGTGCGAAGCCGCCGAACATGAAGATCTGTCCGGGAAGGAAGGTTTCTCCTTGGACAACGTCACTATCGACAATTGAAGGGGCCATCGAACCTTTCATCGACGGCACAACGGAACTCTCAATGAAAGCACCAATGTCGGTGTCAAAACCGACGGATCTCGGGTAGGGGGTCCCGAACTGTGCGTCTAAGGTCGATGGTAACAGGAGACAGGGGACATGATGTTTACCCAGGTTCGGGCCCTCTCTACGGAGGTAATACCCTACGTCCTGCTTGATTGATATTGATGAATACGAGTATTACAAGAGTTGATCTACCTCGAGATCGTAATGGATAACCCTAGAGGTCTAGCTTGTATGGCTATGATGATGAATCTCTCCCTCTCTCCGGACTAAGTCCTCCGGTTTATATAGACACCAGGGAGATCTAGGGTTACATAAGGTCGGTTACAAAGAAAGGAATCTACATATTCGGTCGCCAAGCTTGCCTTCCACGCCAAGGAGAGTCCTATCCGGACACGGGTGCAGTCTTCAGTCTTCGCATCTTCACAGCCCATCAGTCCGGCCCATGGCTAATAGGCCGGACGCCCGAGGACCCCTTAGTCCAGGACTCCCTCACATGCCCTTCCCCCCAACCGAAGTTCATCCTAGCAAAGTGCGAAGTAGCTAGCAGCCACCCCTCCCTTGTGTCAACATGAACGGAATCCTAAGCTATGAATGCACATGCCCCCCCAACTGAGGTTCACCTAGCAAAGTGCGAAGTAGCTAGCAGCCCCCCTTGTGTCAGCACAAAGGGAATCCTAAACTATGAGCATGCCCCCTCTCCCCCCCAACCGAGGTTCACCTAGCAAAGTGCGAAGTAGCTAGCAGCCCCCCACCCCCTCGTGTCGCCACGAAGGGAATCCTAATTAAGGTATGAATGCATGACCCCCAACCGAGTTTCACCTATCAAAGTGCGATGTAGCAACCCCCCCCCACACACACTTTCAGTCGGTGGGCCAGAGAGGCATATATCTCACCAAGATGGATCGTAAAACGGACCAAGAATAATCCACCTTGGTCATACAACCTCTCTCTTATTTTTGGTCAAAGTGATGGCCATCCATGCGACCCCGGAGATGGTCTAGCTCGCCAATAATCACGCAAGTAGCTAGTCCCCGAAGGCAACCACTACATGCGTGTGGCCCAAACATATGTATGGAGAGGTGTGTTTTTGAGTAACAATGAACAACTTTGATGTGGCACCGTGATTTCGAACTAGAAATCCCCACACTGAGTGAGGGTTAGGTTTACGATGCATATGTATGTTACACCACACTTCAAGCCAACGGCGGGGATTCATATATGCATGCATGCGTGCATAGTATATGCGCTCAAACTTAATTAGGTCCGAATCTCACCATGATCTATACTACGATAACACTAACCAAATGAAGAATCCGCCATGGTAACCTATCTTGTTGGTGGTCAAGGTGATCATGGATGTCCACGCGGGCCCACGAATATATAGGCTTGTCGCCGATAACCACACGAGGGAGTGTATCATTCGAAGGCAACCACTACATGCATATGTATGGAGGTGATGCATGCATGCATGTTTGAATACAGAACATTGATCTGGCGCGTGTGTCAAAAATCATACACTAGCTCCCCACACAGAGCGAGATCGGTTCATGATTGTGTCGTTGTACTAGTCACTTCGACTCGATGGGAGGGATTCATGCGCACACATGCATATGTGTTTGTGCTCAAAGTGTATCATGCATGTCATCCCAGTGCAAAAATAATAATCCCCTCCTAAGTCAAATTAACCTCTCTTGTTGTCAGGCAAAAACAAGTGATGGACCAAGCGGGCCCATAGATGGAAAGCATCGATTTCGTTGATAACCGCTTAAGTGGGTGTGAGACGACAACCACCACCGCTTTGCATGAGGGCCAAACATATATATGTTGAATACCCAAAATGCACAACTTTGATGTGCCACAGGCCTCAAAAACTGTAAACCATGCACCCACACAGAGTGAGGTTCATATCAAGCGTACTACATATGATGGTCCCTTTCCCCCTTCTTCACCACATACTATATGCTCCTACCGTAATATATGTACAACCCAAAAGAATCCTCATCGTTGGTGAAATTAATTAACCTCTCCCGATGTAGGTCAAAGTGATGCATGCATGCATGCATAGACGATGGCCTCGTGGGCCCACAGATGGAAGCATCACACATGAGTGTCCTATCTAGGATATATATGCATCTGGCCCAAAAAGGTGTTGTGTGATGTTTGAATAACCAATTTCACAATTTTGATGTGGCACGTGGCTTGGTAACCAAAAAGTCCCGACACTGAGTGAGGTGTACTTGTTCATGGACGCATAAGTACAGTATATATGCTAGCCCCCTCCCACCTCTTCGACGCGTACTATATACCACCATAACACAAACAAAAAAGATTATACCTTGCTGGTCAAATTAACCTCACTGCCGGTTATTCATCAAAGTGATGGACAATGACCTCGCGGGCCCACAGAAAGTGTCACATGCGAGTATCGAGTGTCGTGTAGGACAACCATCGACTGCATGTGGCCAAAACATTTATGTATGAAAGGGTTGTGTAATGTTTTAAATAACGATTTCACGACTCTGATGTGGCACCAGCCTCATAACAAAACGGCCAACCCACACGGTGGCTCGCAACTCGTAGTGTACTGCGAGCCACCCGCCACCCCCAGATGCATACACCCCCACACACACCGTGAATCCACCGCAACTATGATGCATGTTAAACTAATTATCCCACGGTGAACATACATGTTACCAAAGGAGGGACATTTTAATTTCAAAAAATTCACAGAGATCATTAAGACGTTTTAGTACATTCATTGATTGATTTTCTATGGGTATAATGTGCAAAAATCAAATTTGAGCTACATGCACACATGATACTGCACCTAAATGGATTGCAAAAACATATGTGTCTCACTAGGTGCACGTTTACTCCCCGTGCAACAAATTTCAAACATTGAGAATCTTGATTTTTAAATTCTAGTACATCCAAAACTTATTTGAAGTTCATGAAACTTATCGTGTTGTCATATGGACACCAATACAAAGTAGCATTATACCTTTTATTTGTCAAATTTGAGACCAGTTTTGATCTAATCTTTATCTAATTTCAAACGGGAGATTATTAATAATTGGGAGCCAATATCCCAAACAGATTATTTATTCGAACCGTGAGCGTTAGACCAACGATGGATACATGCCATGCTTCGATTAAGCAATAAAGAGGCAACATTATTCATCCAAATATAAAAACAATATACGTGCCGCCGCGCAACCCATGTGGCGTGCGAGCAGGCGTGAGTTGACGGGACGCATGCAAGCAGTCCGCCGCACAGGCAGACGGGGAGGCGTGCATGCATGTGTGTGAATTGATGGAGGCGTGCTCGCTGCGCAGTGTTATCGGGAGGCGTGCGAGTAGCTGTGTGAAACTTTGGTAGGCATGCCAGCATTCTGGTGCGCAGGCTCACCGGGAGACGAGCCATCGGTTTGACCGCCGCCCGCCTCTCTCCCACAACTCCCACTACTCCATATTAATGGTGCGCCCGAGCGGCCAAACCCCCCCATCCTCGCTACGCACACACGATCCTCTCTCTCCGCTTGCAACCTCGACGCCGCTCTCAGTCCACAAAGCCGTCAGTGTATGAGGATGCCGCCGAAGCACCCCATTGGAGGGAGTGACGACGCCGGGGCTGCTAAAGCACTAGAGCACGGCGTGGAGATGGAGACAGAGGTTGCCGTCACCACCGGCGAGTTATCGCTGCACCCTGACGTCGTCGACGGCGTCGAGCTTCCACATCCGGAGGCGGAGTTCCACACCGACTACGACGACCACTCCGGCGACGACTCCGACGACGACGGACAGCTAGTTAGTCATCTATACCCATTTATGTGTCAAATAGATCATAGGGTTTCTCTGGTTACTCCTGCCTCCCCCTTTTTGGAATAGAAATCATGTGGTTATGTTCTCCCAATCCATGAAATCTGAGTAAGTTTCGTTAGATCCGTGTAGTGTATTGATTGTTTGAATGGTACAGGTGATAAGTGATTAGTTGTTTCATCTGTGCAAATGATTTCTACTAATAATCCGACTAGGGTTAGTGTTCATGCTAATAATTCCTAGCCAAGACTTGACAATTGATTTTGAATGACCTACCTACGTTTGTGCCATTATTTTCTTCAAGATTGGTCTGTACATAGATGACTGTGCTTATAAATCGAACCATAATCTCTGGATATGTATAAATAAATAGCCATAAATTCCTAATCCTACTTCACGACATGTAATCAGTGATTTGATGCCAAATTTGTTTTACTCTTTGTATAGGTGTTGTCTGAAGATGTGGACAACGAGGATGAAGATGTCCAGAGGAGGTACAACAGGCAAATCCTGAGGGAGCTTTATGCGGGAATGCATAACAGGAGTATTAGGACCTGGAACGGCGGCTATGGATGCCCATTTTGCAACCAGAAGCTTCATGACGTGTATCTAAGTGTTCTGGCGCATGAAAGAGGATGGGTCGTTGGCTCCTTCAAGCATAAGTATTCTCGCAGGGTGGCGTACGGCGCATACGCCGAGTACCTGGAGAAGCTTCAGGATCGTGCTGGCCTTTGAGATGAGATGTGGGATGGATGGAACTATATATGTATGCTTGAGTATGCTTGATACTGTTGAATTATGTACTACTTATGGTTGAACTATGCTTATCTACGTGTACGCTTATTATCTATGTCTGAGTATGTTAATTATTTCGCCAAATTTGTAAAAATTACAATGGGGGACCAATAAACTAGGATGGAGGTAGTATGTCAATCACACACGGTTCCCAAAATTTGAACCGTGTGCCATGACTTTCATTTTGCCTGCTACGTCAATCGCATACGGTTCGCTCTAGCCAACCATCGCCCCCAAAATTCTTTGTGGGACAGAAAACCCTCACCACCCAATTCAAAAAAGGAAAAAGAAAACCCTCACCATCCCCATGTCACAAAAACCCTCACCCCGCCCGCCACCCACCTCGGCCCCTCCGGTACGTTCCCCGTTCGCACCTGCACAAGCTCCTCTGCATCAATGCCAGGCTGCCGGCAAAGCCCACCGCATTTCGCCACTTCCGCTTGCCGCCGCTTATCGCCATCGACTTTCTCGACGCTGCTCGCGGTCGACCCAGCTCCGCTCGGTTGGGGAATCTGCCGTACTGAGGGTTCTTTCTCATGGACGACAAGGTAACTAATTTAACGAGATATTATCTCATCTCTTATCCCAGTTCATCTGCCTCCTTTAATCACCCGAAGGAAATCGTCGTG